>NW_009623735.1:125813-127591 GCF_000690535.1 Cariama cristata
GTGGTCATTTATTATATGTATATATGTATTATATACATGGCTTCTTCATGGAGATGGAAGATGGGGTAGAATGCAGAGAGTAGATAAAAAGGCACTGGTGAAATGGAGTCCTCTGAAAAATTAGAGGGAGATTTTTTTATGCCTGATAGCTCAAAAACCATCATGTCCCTAGGGCCTTCAAATGTGTTTGATTCTTTTGTCTACAATAGGGAATTTGAGCTCTTTGAGTGCTTTGGGGAAGGTCAGGTGGTTAATTTTGAAGTTTTTTGCCACAGCTGTGTAAATCTTAGAGAACCCCGTGAGGCCTTGAATGCATAGTATAAACTCAGGAGATCTGAGGTGGACATCGTAAGAGGCAGGACTTTATCACAAGAAAACTGTCGATGGCGAGGGAGAGTTATTTGCAGATGACTCTGAGAAGGAAGGAAGGAAGGAGAGAATGAACTGGCATGAGATTTGGATCTGGGATGCCATGGGATATTCAAGCAACAGATATTCTTTAGAATCCACTGAAGATTTAAACTTATTTTAATACTTCTCATTCCTTGCACTGAGGAATGTAAGAGCTCTGTAAAGCATGCCAAAGTGTAGAAAATTTTAGAAATTTCCACAAATGCTATTTTAACCCCAAAGTGCTTAAAAATCATTAACTCAGTTCTGAAAAAGCTTTAGATGAAAATAATAGAAACAATACATGCAATGCATATAATAAAAGCTAGTGCATCACATTTTCAAGCATTCTCTGATATTATTAAGGGTTACAAACGTCTTTTTATTGTTAGACTTAATATATTGCATATCCTCCATTGTTACAGACAAACACTAAATAACTGAGACTCACATATAATCTTGAGCTGGCAATATTGTCCAGATGGCAGTCTTTTTCCTCCAAACTGTGGCAATCCATCTTTAGCCTTGTTTCCATATTAATTACTCATCCACATTGTTGTGTGCTGATTAAAGATAAAAAACTAGAATTTCCAGGTCCTATTCCTAACCTTTTTGCACTGCAATATTGAAACATGGATGTTCATAATCTTGACAATTTTTTTTCGTGATGAAATCACCACAGAGATACTCAAATACTCTCTGGTTAGAGTCAATAATGATTCTATTCAATCTTGTGTATGCTCAGTGGACCTTTGTTTGGCCAATGCGAGGGGTTACCGTGTGAAAACAGGTAAAGTTGCGGAACATGGTAAAAGATTATTTTTTTTTGTAGATATAAGAAAACTGCTATTTTACAAAATCCAAAATTTTCTGACTTTGCCTCCCTTGCTGTTCATGCCATTGGAATGGGCATATTCTGCACAACTATAGAAGTTAAGCTTTGTATTTCAACGGACTTGCAATTCTCCCTTTGGAAATACAAGGTACAGCCCTGAAACTACTACAGGTTTTCATCTGAGTATTAGATCATCTGGCTGTTGAAAGAAACTATGACTCAAGAAGGTGGTTCGTAGGCTAAATTTCCATCAACATCAAGGGTTCAGGTAAGAATTCATGTGCTAGTGGAAGCTTTAGGATTACTTATATTCAAGACATTGTTCGATAAAAATATGGCAATGCATTGCATTTTGTTTGCTGGAGAGTTAGATTCTGTCGCCTGTATTGTCCTTCCATAACTACTTTAGAGAGGTCCACCAAAATAGATAGAGGTATTTACAGAGGTATTTACAGGCTGCTTCCACTGACAAGCAGGACTGCCAAGATGCTATCCATGCAAATTATTTTTAATGTTTAAAAAAGCTGTATTATAATTACTTAAACCTTCCCCC
>NW_009623735.1:127605-128649 GCF_000690535.1 Cariama cristata
TGCAATCTGAGTTAAGTAGGTGAAAATTCTGTCTTCAGAATCTCAAGTTTCAAAAGAAACCTAACTCCGGATTTTGGATCCTCTGACTTCCTTTTCCAGTGGTGTGTCAAGTCCAGCATTTCAGTGTGAAACACTGATGTGACAGACTGCCACAATGCAATGTCTTTAACCACCTCAATGATGCATCAACTGGAAGGAGTTCCCAAAGATCCAGTTCACACATGCACACACACACAGAAAAAATGAGAGAGGAACAGTTTGGGGAAGCAGAACATAAACATTTTTCACAGAGTTTGTCACAAATTCAATTATTATTTGTAAGTGCTCAATCAATTAGACCACTCAGTTGTTTAACTTATAACTTTGAAGGCAGATTATCTTTGCCAAGAGAAAAACTTCTCTTAACCAAGACCTTTTATGTTAACTGCTCCAGAAGGAAAATGCTACATTTGCCATAGGACATGAATAGAGATGCAGGAGAAAAGTGTGTAATACCATGATGTCTTTGGCTGAATTTCAGGATTTTCACAAGAATGGGCTAGTTAAACCTTTAAACTCCCAAATGACACCTCCCCCCTCCCCCCTGAAAAGCAACCCACTTTTCTTCCCATTAGTGATTGTATATAATAGAAACAGTCTAGTGACTTTATCATATTTAATGTTTATAGTGGCAATTCAATATTAAGTACAGGTAGATTCACTTTTACAAGTTGAAGAAACTACATGAAAGCCCATTAATTTTTCCTTAATTTTCAAATACTTTTCCAGAGTCTCACTTTCACACTTGTTTTACTTGTAAGCTGTTTAAGTTCAAAACCTGGCAATTCCCATACAAGACAGCATAGTCTTCATAAATCATCAACAATCATTTCGCAAGCATTGGAAACCACGATTGAGTGACTTGGCTGGGACCTGGGTGCCATGGAGGGAAGACTTGTAAATATGAAGATACAAAAAACGAAGAGTGAGCTGGGAGGGAAGTCAATACCAGGTGAGTACACACCACACACCGTTGTATTTCTTGAGTATCACTTTCCAACCCTG
>NW_009623736.1:0-200 GCF_000690535.1 Cariama cristata
AGAGACAGTTAAAATCTGTCTCCTGCCTACACAGTGGAAAAGAAATTTCTGACAATGGGAGAAAGGGAACTCGCACACACACCAGCGGGGGGATAACAAAGGAGGGAAGGAGCTCAGCTCCACCAAAACAGAGCAGGAACCGTCCGGGCACACCCCCCTTGCACACACACACACCCCCCTTGCACACACACACACACGCC
>NW_009623736.1:690-9357 GCF_000690535.1 Cariama cristata
CCGGGGGTAGCAATGGGGTGCGCAGCAAACAGCCACATCTCTGCCCACCCAGGCCAGCTCAGCCACCCACCCAGCAGCACCCAGAAACCTGCACCCCAACTGCTTCAGCAGTGATTTCACTGGCTCCATCCCATGCCAGGGCTGGGGGCTGCTGGTGAAGAACCCCCATATTGCCCCACCAGCTGGGGTTGGTGCTCCCCAACCCCTCTTTTGCAGCCCAGGTCTCCCCCTTTCTGCACACACCTTGCTCCTGGGGACCCCCCCCATACAAAGCAAGCATGAGTTTTCCAGCCATCGCCTATCCACACAAAACATAACTCTGCACTCCCTGCCCTTCTCCGACGTGAGGCCTCCCCTTAACCGGCAGCCAAAGCAAAGGCAGCCGTGGGGATGAGGAACACAGGGAAATGGCCCTTCAGATCAGCCAGAGACTTACCCCACAGCATCTGAGGGCTGCCGCTGGGAAGGGGTTGCATTCAAGGTCTCTTCTTAAATCATGTTTGCAACCCAGTTTGCAGAGGTGCATCCCCACTGCTTCTGCTTGGGCTCCGTTTTGCATCCCCGGGCAGCACCCATGGACAAGCGGACCCGAAGGTGAAGGAGCTAGAGATGACACGGGCTCTCTGCATTTCAGTCAAGGAGACCCACAGCACTGGCACAGCTGCCCAGCGATGCTGCCAAGGGGCTGCTGAACTACAGCAGCACACAGCTCTTCTTATACTTCCCCCTTAGCACGGGCAGGGAGAAGTCCTAGCACAGCACGGCTCAACACAAGCCCAGCTGGTTTGCACAGAAGTCCCCAAAAATGTGTCATTGCTGACTTCCCTGGGAGACAGCCCACTACAGCCTTGGCCCACTACAGTTTGGGTGGGCAGGATGCTCCCACATCCCAATGCCCCTCCAGCTCCTCCCTTTCCTTCCACCATAAAGCATCCCGGTGTTTCCTTCCACCACACCCTAGGAGCATCCCAGTGTCCAGAAGCTTGTTAACGCTGTCCCAAAGCTGCCCCTGTCTTCATGCTTGCACAGACCTCACCCACGCAGGGCAGCGATGAGTGGCATCACGGGTGCACATCACCCCAGAGAGAGCCAGGGCAGACTCTTTGGGGTCAGGTTGTGTTACTTCTGCTTTACCAAGACATTGCGTGGCTCCGCAATGCCTTGTTGGCATCTCTGGGGCTGGGGAAGCAGCAGAGGCAGGTGCCCAGCCACCCCCTCGCAGGGATGCCCGCCTGTGCCACCCAGGCTGGGTGCTGTCTCTTTAAAACCTTCATCCCTAAATCTGAACGAAGCTGAGGGAAGAAAATCCTGGAGATGAATGTTTCATTTAAACGTCTCCTCCAGCACTCACGTTCATTCACATGCTCGGGGAGCGTGCTCCTGCCCCAGCACACTTCTTCTGCCAGCACCTTGGGGAGGAGGCACAGAGAAAACCTGGAAACACCCCATCCTCTTTGGGATGCACAGAAACCCCTCAACCAACTGCCAGGACGCTGCACACCAAAATCCCAAATCCAACCCAAGCGAGGCCAACCTGGCATGTGCAGAAGGGAAAAAAATGCTGCCAGAGGGCCCACGCACATCAGCAAGCCCATTCCTCACCATTTCTCGTTTGTTATTGCTACACCTGGCGCTGGTAGGGATGCAAACACACCCTATGAGACTGCATCCCTCTGCCCCCCCAGAGAAGTGGGTTTGACACCCTCTCACACACACGGTACCCCCCAAATACTGCCCTGCCCGGCCTCCCTGCAACTCAGACGACCCCAGCGTGGCAGCCAGCCTAAAGGCATTGAGACAGGCTTCTCTGTGACAAGCCCAGGGTCTTTATTTAAATAAATATATCTATATATATGCTGTTACTTGGGGACTGGTGATGCCTTGGATTCAGATGTCTCCATGGTTACCTGCTTGTGGTGGGAGCTGGGGGTAATTGAACCCTGGGGGTTCACCGTTCATCGCCCATCTCCCTCTCCCCATCCCCACGGCTCCGCACAACCCTCCTGTTTTCCGAGGCAAGGCTGCTCCCAGCTCCCCGCTAGTGCAGGAGGAGGAGGAGAAGCAAGGCTCTCCCCGAGAACTCCTTACGTGAATAATTTTGTCAGCTCCGCGGATGATTAGACACGAACGCAGATCAGCTTCCCCATCCCAAAAGAAAAAGACAATCCTGATCGGCAAGGAGGCGAAGCCAAGCGTCTCCTCCCACCACTCGGCTAGACAGGAATGAAATATGGAGAGACAGCATCGGGAGCAGCGCCGACATCCCAGCACCGAGCTGCTGTCATCTCAGGGGAGCGAGCAGCAGAGACATCGGCACCCACCCGCTGACAGCTTGCTTGCAGGAGCATCCCTCGGCCGTGCAAGCGTGCAAAGGATGCAGGTTAGCAGCCCGAGACGCTGGGTGGAAAGAGCCAAAAATATGTAGAACTGCAAAGCCCAGCTAGACAGAAATAAGCATCTTTTATATCCAGGAGCATCTGACTTCGCTCAACCGCAAGCTTCATGGAAGCACCCACAGACACCCGAGCCCATCACCAAAACCCAGCACCATTTCATTTGCAGACACTGCCTGGACTTGATCCCTTTTCATTGCTCCCTTGCTAACCTTACTCCCATATAGCAGCACTGTGTAGACACTCCAAATACCTCCAGCTTTTTAACGTTGCTTTCCTTCCCTACAGCACAAAAACCTAACTAGCTTTTCTCCTCCTCCTTCCCGCAGGTACAGCCACAAACCCTTCGGATGTGGACTAGCTGGAGACAGGTCAGAGGGCAGTAAAGAAAGCATACGGAGGGCAGCAAAACAGAACCTGTCGGGGGAAAAAAAAAAGGCTGGAAGAACTGGGTTTGTCTAGTCTGGAAATCAGAAGGCAGAAATGATAGAAGTCTTAAATTATGTACAATGTTGCTACAAAGGGTGCAGGAATAAATTGCCCTGCATCCCCATGGGGAACAGGACAAGAAGTAATGGGCTGTAAATTGTAGATTAGACACTAGGAAAAAAAAAACCAGCTCAGTAGCAAAGATTATTTAAGCTTCGGTATAGACAACCGGGGAGCTGCTGGGATTTGAGAGCAGGTCAGACAAACGCTGATGAAGTGGTCTGGGTAAAGCGGTTCCTATTTTGAGACAGGGGAAGGGACCTCTTGCAAGGTATGCTCCCGCCCTGGGGTTTTAAGCACTCAGTGGCTGGTTCAAGCTAGCTTTGCACTGGTTTCTGCCAAACATGAGGGGACCAGTAGCTTTTTTGGGGGGTGATGAAGACCACCCCATCCCCCCCACCCAGGTTATTTACCTCCACCTTCTGCAACACCCACGGCGTCGCAGGTAACGCAGCATCTCAGCCTGCCCCCCCTGGCACAGGCTCAGGGCTGGGGCAAGAGAAGACCCAGCTTTTGTCCCACATCCATCCATTCTCTGCTTAGGACCCACAGCACATCAGGGACCACACCTCCCCTCCCAGGGGACCTACAGCAGGAGGACATCACCCACCCACGCTTCCCAGGAGGGATTAATGGTGTGGTACAACTCCGCACTCTCTCCAGGTCCTCCGTATCTGCAAAGTCAACAGATCAGAAGAGATCAGAAAGTACAGCTCCTTGTTTTGTTAGACACGTGCCTCATTTCTTGAGTTTCACACTCCTCACTTTCAAGTTGATCTATGTCTTTTTCTACTGGATAGGCATGTGTGTATTTTAAACGGAGCTAAAGAGACAAGAGGACATGAAGCTCAGGCCAGCTGAAAGCATCTTTACAAAACAAAGGACCCGTGTGTATTTAGCAAAGCCTCCAACCCAGCAGAGGACAGCTGCTGGAAGTGCACAAATGTGAGCTGCCAAATTGTCTGCTGGTCCCATCAAGCGGTGAGAGCTGGAGAGACCCATCAGAAAGCCATGGACCTCCACGGGGAACAAGTGTCACCTACCTGGAGAGAGGAGGTTGCAATTGCCATAGGGAAGAGAAATTGGGTAAGGGTTGCTGTGCAACTTCCACAGCTGGTAAACTCTCAGAAACCTGCAAAACTGCCTTGGGGTGAAAAAAAACATACCACCTTCCAGTAAATGCCACATGTTACACCCATCCTGCACCGATGCCCCCGTTAAGGTTTGCTCCTGTGGGCCTACTTATGCCAAAATACACAATTCTGTTTAACAACAGGGAAGCCCATGAAATTCAAGACATCTTTAATGATATTTACTTTTGCAATAATATGAACACTATAACAAGGACTGAAAGGGGAAAAAATTACCTATTTCTAAGGGTGTTTATGTAAAGTGAGACTAAACTTTCCCAAAGTAGGAACTTTGCCAAAACCAGACAATCTTTCCTTGGAAAAAAAAAACTTTTCAGTAACAGAAACTTCTGAGACTGTGCTGCAAAAGAAAAATAACACAGAGCAGCGGGAGGCAGACGAAAGCACGGACCTCTCCCTTTTGGGACCACATGCCTGGCCAGCTGAATCCCAAGGAAGCTGCACCCTGAATGGGGCAATCAAGAAACACTAGATTTGTCTTCTGTTAAAAAAAAGAAAAAATCTCATTCACCCATCAGCTATTGCGGACTGCAAGAAAAAAATATATCAGCAAATTCTGCCCCAGATGCTCTGGCTAATTTTTGCCAACTAGGTTAATGACTACAGAGGTGGCAGTCCCAACCTGTCACTGGGCGAGCTGAGCCCGCAGAGGAGATGCCTTTCCCCTGCCTGCTGCTCCACCTCAGACCCGTAGTTTATATTCCAGTTACAAAACAAGTGCTGTTCTCAGTTTCCAAACTCCCATCTTTTAGCTGAAGCATATATTTTCCTGGCACTTGTTCTGCTTCAGTACCCAGGGTATAACTACGCCGCTTGCGTTTAAAATGTACCTGCCATCTGGGAAGTATGCCGAGACCCGTACCCTTGCTCCGCTCCTCTCCAACTGCAGGCGCCTGGATGTCAGCACACAACATTTTTATCCATTTTTCTCTCCCCTTACTCATCTCTGAGCTGTTTGACTGAAATCTCAGCCATTTCTCAGGGTCTGTCTCACAGCCCAGTCAACACGGAGGGGAACCGGTGCCAAAAACCCATTTCTTTCTGATCTGATTGTTTGTTTTCCTGCCTTTCCAGTTTGGGATTTTTGACAGGGAGCCATGTGAAACCAACTGCTCATTGTTTACTGGGAAGCCTGCGGCTGCGTTTTAGTCATTTCACTTGCAAAAAGATCCGAGGATACGATGGAAAGTCAATTAGCTCCTTGCAATAGCCTGTGTTTGCAAAGCTCTTCGGTGTCCATCCACATATGGGGAAAAGCCGACTCAAACAAGTGCCCTGGGGTGTCATTGCTGGACCGGACCAAGGATGCTCCTGCTGCGCTGCCCAGTTACCTCCTCATCTGCCCCCAGTTTGTGCCTACAGCAACATCCCAACCAAGGCACCTCCCCAGACCCACCCCTGCTCCGTATCCAAACACTGCAGTTGATTAGGAGGGTTTGGAGAGAGGCACAACAGGGCCAGAGTCCCTGGGTGGGCAGCCCAGCAGCATCACCCCCAGGTCCATCATCTGGATGGCATGTCCCCATCTCCTCCAAAAAAGCACGCCATCCTCCTCAGGCTCAGGCAAGATGGGCAAGTCCTCCCCCTAGAGCTGCTACAAGCATTCAAGAGCCAAGTGATCCAAGTCATCCCCCCCATAGCAGTCCAAACATACCAGGTCCCTGGCTGCGTGGCATTTTTCCCCAATAAACCTTTAATCATGCTTTTGAATTCTCTCCAAGTTAACTTCTCAGCATCTCCCTGACTGCAGTCCAGAACAGGGCACGTTATTCCAAGAGAATAAATAAAAGCAGTAGCAAAGTCCCTCAACACTCGGTGGCTGCTCCTCCCCAGCCCCAGGGCTCATCCAGGTGGGTTTCAGCCAGAGCTTGGTGAATTTTCCAAAGCAGCCCCTACTCCTCGCCAGACCCCTGCTTCTCCACCCCAAGTACCGCCCAGAAAGGGGTCCAGGTTACCAAGCACTCAGCAGCAGCATTTTGGTCTCCTGTCCTCTTCATTACACACTGCTACTCCAGCAGCTGCAGACCTCCACCCACAGCTTTGTTGCCTTTCACACTCCTAAAAATATTTTTAACAAGCACAGCTCAGGGCTGAGCCTGAGATACCTCCAGAAACAAACACCACCTTCTGCTTCTCCACTTACCATAAGGCTGAAGCAGACCAGAAAACTTTTCCCCCCACTTCAGGTTCTGCTAATACCATTCCTATCCAAGTCAACCATCGCTTTTAAGTATCAGCTTTGTGACGTTATGAGCAACACCAATTTAGCTCATTACAGCCCATTTTCTATGACCACCTCTTGACTGAAGCAAGTTCTGTCTTCCTTTAGTCCATGGGCAAGGCAAGACTCAGCCATCCAGTGTTTCTTCAACCAAGTTCAGATGTGGAGAGGTTGACACGTCCCACTCACCTGGTGCCTAAGGCAAGCATTGCAACCCTTACTGTCCCCAAAATTCGCATGGTGTCAATCACCCCTAACAGAAGCCCTCAGCCAGTCCCGCTGAAATTCTTGACTCAACGTTGTGTGTTCCCACCCTCATAAAGAATTTACCTTCAGCAGATGAAGGGAGGCTCAGGATCTTCTTCAGCTGCATTAAGCAGTAAGTTTGTCATAATCTGTTATGAACTGAACCTGGTTTTATCTCAATAAAGTCAACATCTAACAGTTCTGCCTTCTCTGAACTAAGGTTGTAGGGTAGCAGAGGATGAACAAGGCCTTTTGGGGCCCGTGGCAGCACCCAGCCCATAGCAAGAGCAGGACCACGCATGCTGTGGGTTGCCCAATCTGCCTTCATCCCCCCCATTTTTTCCAGCCTTGGCCTGGGCAGCAGCAGCAGTCAGGCACAGTCTGATCCTCATCCCAACTACCAGACCAGGGAAGCCCATGAAGCTCACAAGGCACATGATATCCCTGTCCCATGTACATCCACCCAAACACCTGAAGCTCAGCAGCCTCAGGAATTTTCACAGGCTGTGCCTGATCCACTCGTTTGGGATGCCCTGGGGCTTGGCAGCTCAAGCCCAACTCACCTGCTTTCATCAGGAGAGATTTAGCATGCAGCATCCTTTCCACCCAATTTAATGCCCAGAAACAAACTTAATTTTATTTCCCAAGCCTTCAGCCAAGGGATTTGCCAAGAGACACTGGCTCAGTTAATGCCCAGAAACAAACTGGATTTTATTTCCCAAGCCTTCAACCAAGGGATTTGCCAAGAGACACTGGCTCACCCAGCAGGCTCTGGCCCCCCCATCACGCCTCATGGATTTGAAGCCACATGGCTGCAAAATGCCCTTAACACTGCAGTGGGGGTGACTACACAGCCATCATGCCAGGTTGTTAGATAACCCTCGCACTACCAGCTTGCCTCAGGTCCATACGAAGACATCAAGAAAGCCAAAGACCCTCTGAGCAAAGCAGAGAGCAGGCGATGGCTCTCCCCAGGGACCCCCAGCGATGCTTTCACAGGGGCTGATCCTGCCCAGGGAGCACAGAACCACGCACCACGCCAGGGAGCTGGCACCCCCAAGGGCTGCTCAGGCTTTGCGGCACAGCTCCAACACATGATAAACAACAATATTAGTGAAATAACGTCTAAAATAGATCCAAATGGGATCCTCCTGCCAGCAGGCAGGGAGGGCTTCTTGCCACAGGAGGCACCCAGAGACACGTACGAGCAACAGGGAAATAGCTTGTAATGCTGAAGAGCTTTCTTGGCATCTCTTTCCTCCTGACGCAGCTCATCTCAATCCCAGACACCGAGCAGCCTCTCCTCCACACCAAACACAGACCTTTTCTCTCCCCATCGCATTCCTGGTGGGACAGCCAGGGCTTTTGGGGATGCCCATTCACATATTACCTCTTCGAGGGGTATCTTGTAAAGTCTCCACCATATTCCCACCCCTACCCAGAGGGAAATTTATATTTTAGCCCCAAGGATCCCAACTTTAGGCAAACCAGACACAGGCTCCGTAAATACACAAATCCTGCATGCTGCATCTGTCCTGGGCACCCAGCACTACCTGGGGAGCAGGGTGCTGGAGCAGGGTGCTGGTTTGGTCACCCAGCAGAGAGGAGCAGGGAGGGGAGCGATGGGCAAGGATCTGCAGCAGCCTAAAGCAGTCCCAGAGCTGCCTGCAGAGCCATACCCGCTGTTCCCAGGGCTTCCATCCGATCCCCAAGCTGCTCAAATTAAACCAGCATATATCCTAAACCACAGCTATTACACACCGCTCTTATCCTTCTGCTCGCTGGAGCTATTTACAACCGGTGTTAAAGCATTGCTGAAGTGGCTGTCAGCTATCATATTTATGAAAGCAGAGATCTCCGAGCCAGCTCGTATCAGGTTTAATACAGTTCTCCCAGTGTGTCTGTCAGTAGAAATAAGATTTCAAGAGGGCTTTGAGGAACTTTGTATCCAGACTATTCAGCTAAATCCAGGGGAAGCTGGTAACCGCTGAGAAAAAGCAGCGGTCTGCAGCTGGAACAGCACTAGAAAGGCACCGTAGCTTTCCTCAGCTAGTGGTCAGCACGCCACCCGTGGCCAGCAGGGTGCTGGAATGGGCTAGTGGGGCAGCCCAGGGCCAACTGGGACTTCCTAGACAACGTGGAAAGCTGCTCCTCCAGCCCCAGGCTG
>NW_009623737.1:0-10643 GCF_000690535.1 Cariama cristata
AAACCTTGCCATGCAAACCCAATACATTGAGGAAGACAAGCTTGGAATTAAGTTGCATTGTTGCATAAAATATTAAAGGTAAGAAGTTACCTATTCCTATGGCTTAAATTTTTTCTAGGTTGAAATAAATCTTTAAATTTAAATAAAGCACATAACATTAGTTGAAAGGAAGTAGTTGAATGAAATTTTATGGATCAGTGTAGTATATCTTTTTCTCCCATATTTTTAGCCAAAATTTTAATTAAAGTGATTATATCATTTTTTATATGGCATTAGTCAAAATCAGCTGAAGTCAATGTCAAAGTACCTGACTGAGTTCAGAAGAGCCAGAAGAGACGTAAAGCTCTGAACCAGGCCATGATAATTAAAAGAAAATCACCATCAGAATGATTTAATCATAGCTATGTCTCCACACAGGATTATTACCCTTGAAGCATGTACTTAATTATTGAATCTGCTGCTGGGAATCCTCAAATACTATTGAAGCTGAAAGTACTTAGGGCCTTTGAGATGCCCCCACCTCTGAGATGGACCAGCTCCAACAATTGGGTTCATCAACATAGGAATATATAAGCGGAATATATAAGCAGAATATATAATCTATGTGTTGCATTTGCACTGCTAATGTGTTTGCCAATCATACAGAATGATTACATTCACAAGTGGGTTGCTTGTTAATCTAGGATGCTATGCAAACTACTATAAGCATAGTAAGAAAGAAAAAATACTGCAGTATGAATAAAAAAATAATTTCCCTTGTTGTCCCATTGTCACCATTTAAGGCTGGGCTGGCTCTTAAAGCAGGCAGCAGACGCTCTCTATTAACCCCTTCCCCCCTGGGAGGGGAAGGAAAGGAGAAAAGGGAGAGAGACTTACAGATTGGAAATTAAACCTACTTTAATAGAACAATAACAGTGAAAAACAGTATAATAATATTAATACTAATACTACTAATAATAGAAATAAAAGGAAAAGTATACAAAACCAATATTGAGCTTCTTGGGGATGGTCAGGGAATTGCAGGCTGTGGCAGATCACGCCGCTGCCGCAGCAGGGAGGACACCCAGGCATCACGGACCGGACTCCGCAGCCATCAGGAACCGGATTCAGGAATGCACGGATCAGGATCGGAGGCATGAGAACGAGCAGGGTCCCACAGGGATGCCGGCCATGAAAGAAGAGAGCGAGACCCTCGTGATCCCTTAGCTTTATACCGAGGATGATGTGGATGGGATGGAATACCTCGCTGGTCCGGTTTTGGCCACCCTTCCCATCCACACTTTTCCGCAGGTGTGACCCTTTTATGACTTTTCACTTGTTTAAGAGAAGAGAGCCAGCAGTGACCTTGGTTCTCATAGGGATAAGTATAAATGTGGGCCCTTCTGCACACCAATCCTACTGATACCTCAGTAGCAACTATAAACATCGAGTGTTAGCAAGTCTGCAAGCAGACAGCGTCTGAAAAACATGTAGCTGCACTTTCAGAAAGTGCAGTTACTCAGAAGAAACTTATCTGAAAGAAAAACGCCTGAAAGGAGAAGTAGTTCACATTTTAGCCAGACTAGGACACCCATCCTCTCCCTAAGTCCATGTGCAGTTTTGGAAACAAAAACTATGACTATGAAAAGGCCCTTCTTTCACTAGCAATCTGCTCATGTGGAAGGTACAGCAATCTTTGAATTCCAAAGAACAGGTAGATAAATAGATACATAGATAGATAGATAGATAGATGTAGATAATGAAATACGGATGATAACAAAACTCCCCATAATATTTTAAGCTCCTGTTAATCAATCTGTCCAAACAAACTGAAACAAAATTTGGAAAAAAAATAACAACCTGCTGCGTTTTGATCATGCATGCCAAGTTACAGCTCAGAGACCATTTTTATAGCTGTAATAATCCTATGAAAGTGGAGTAAAACTGCTGCTGGCATTCCTCAAACTGTTGTGGCACTATCAGGAACCTCTACATTATCAGGAGATATTTGAGTCGATCATCTCCAATTTCCAGATAATGTACAGACTTAATCACCATTCTCCACAATACAAAGCAGGCAATCTTTCTGTCTTTTGTTCATTTTTTACATCTTAGAACAGTTGCGTTTCAGTCTTCTACACACCATCTACACCCACCACTGTCTCATACTATATAGCTATTCTTTACAATTCCTGCCATGCTTATTTTTGTTTCTACATTGAAATACTGTGCATAATTATGTGAGGTTGCTATGGAGATTATGTGTGATTTGTCATGAGGAAAATCTATTGTGTTTGAGATAATTCTGCACGCTAATGACCGCCAAATCTTTCTTCTCCCCTGCCCCAGAGATTAGAAGAAACTACCTGCTTGGTTCTTCACAGCTACAAACAAAGTAAACTTTATAAACAGAAAAGTTTGTGTTCTGCACAGAGGACAAGAATTTTCCCGTTTTTAGGCAGACGGATATGAACCGGTACAAGGTGATGGTTTCACAGAATGTTCATGTCCGTGTTTTTGAAGTGCGCATCAGAGGTAGTTTTAAAGTACCTATAAAGTTAATTTTATCCTTTGGCAAAAAAGTCTTTAGTCAATGGTCATGGTTTCCCATGAAGAAGGTATGGTGCAGTGTAAATTCAAACTACAATTGAGTAGATAAAAGTTTGAAAATTATGTAGACAACAGTACTTTGAAACATTAACTTTTCTGTCCCTAGCTCCGTATCCTTTTCAGAGCTGGGAAAGCTTGCAGTGTGATTGATTACTAGACATCAGTCAGAAGCAATTCAGACCATCCAGCTTGGGCTGAACAATAGCTAGAGGCTTACACACAGCTTTCAACCAAGGTCATGGGTTAGTCCTTCCTCACCCCAGCTAGCAACTTCCCTCCTTCCTCAAGCTGGGACTTATCTCAGAAAGCATACATATTTGCATAGCAAGCGGATAGGAAAACAGAAACATGCCGAACTTCTCCACCGTGGAAGATCCAACTAAAGAAATTACAGGGATTTGGTAGGAAAATCCCTCCCGTTTCAGGCAGAGGAGATGACAGAGCACACAGACAGTAAGTTTCTGGGAGCAAAGAAATGTACTCATAGAAACAGGGCTTTCACAAGGAAAGTGCAATCCAAGGAGCTGTTATTAAAAAAATGTTCATGTGACAACTCCAAAGTAAACTCTAAAGCCTCGGACAGTCACAGATTCTGCCGTTCAGGTCACCATCACGTGGTTGCCATTAAGTTAGTGCAGGTGTGGTATCTTTTACTACCTTGGTAACACTGGATGGAAGGGAAGGGGCAAAAAGTACAGATGCAGAAAAATAATGAGGTCTTTAAAAACTTGAAAACATTCATCATCTTCTGACATTCTTTCATTCCTTATAAGTGACTCTCATCATTTTTACTGCCCTCCTACAGATCACCTTGTAATTTTTACTTTTATGTAATTAGTAATGAACGTTTGCTGGCCTAAGCATTTCTCAAATCACCAGTAACAGAAAAAAACATTACGATCCAGCTTGTAACAGAAGGACAAACACACCCTGAGGTGTATGTATCTTTATGCAGAGCAACTGCTGTCTTCCCCACATAATCTTATATTAACCTACTGCTCGGGACTGCTGACTATGACCACAGGAATACATATGAAATGGAGAGGCTCCTTAAGTAAAACCTGACTTTTGGTAACAAATATAACTACTACAGCCAATCTTGGGGAAAAAAAAAATCCATTTGACACCCTTTCACTCAGTAGTTTAGACTTCAGAAGCACCAGGACTTTGAATAATTCTTTTGTATCTTCCATCCCCTGCCTTGCACACTTACCATACAGCCTGGCTGATGTTTGCAATACTTTGCTTGCTACCCCACCATGCTCTGAAGGGGCAGTCTGCTTCCAGACTTTGGTGACGTTACAAAAAACCGGCGTTTGCTCTGGTGGTTCATAATGCTGCCAGAACCCTCGAAGGAATTTACAACCTCATTATGCACAAATGGGAAGACATTATTCTATATATTGCTAGCGTTACAATAGTGTTGAATAACAGAGCCTTTTAGTATTTGAAAAGCTCTTCTACAGCACCTTTTGAAGGTAGTTGATAAAATAGTCAGGTAAAGCCAATTATTGACTTTAACAAAGCTGTTGTTATACTACTCTCTGCATTTTTAAGCACTTTTTTTGTGGTGAGAATTAACACAGAAGTCTGAAAGTGTTCTTTTAATATAGGAATAAATGAGAGAAAAGGGAGGAGTGGTGGTTAAACAGTCAACTGCCTGCCTTCCTTATACAGCTCAGGCATACAGGTTTTGAAATGCTGCATACAAGAAAATTGTGCAATTCATTGCGTCCCAGATATACGCCAAAGATGTTCTCCAAAAGAACGGGTGAGTAGAGGTGATCTGGAAAGGGCTTTTAATCTGTGTGATAAATTGCCAAATGCCATTACATTTAATGAGTCCCATCAATGAGTGCTGGAATAACAGAAATAAATAAATAAACATATAAAGCCCTATCAAAAAACTAGTATAAACAATTAAATGAATTAATAATAAGAATCCTATTAATGCCTGCATAATTTAGAGAAGTTAATGACGCCAATTTTAAGTTTTAGTAATGTATATTTGTTGCTTTGAAATCTAATTTTCTGAAGAGGTCCTAATGCTCCTTTTCCCTATTTATTCCCCTTGCCCACCTCCCATTTATGGAGTGAGCTCTTTTGGAAAAAAGCATGAAATTTAATGGAAAATTGTATTTTCTGAAGGATTTTAGAATTGTATTGCGAATCCATCTTTGCTGTAGAATACCCAGTGGCTTAAACAAACAAATCTATGAGAAGTGCAGAGCCATCATTTACATTTCTAACAACTGAGAAAAATGTCCATACAGCCCTTGGAAGCCCAGCAGAAGAATTTATTGTTTCCAGTTTTCAAATCCTATTACAGTCATTTTATTGAAATAAAAAATCCCTGAGGAAAAGCTTCATATTTGGCCAAATGTTAAGGAAATGTTCAAAGGGGAATCATCATGTGTGTACATATTTTCAGGAGAATACTTTTACACTTTAGCACCTTCATATGGGAAAACAGACCCATCTTGACCTGCAGTAAAGAAATAAGGTTGTGACTTAAAATTCTCCTACAATTCATTCTAAGCAGCAGATGTTATCTGTGCGTTTCCAAAAAATAATTCTTGGTAACTTGATGGTTAAAATAATTAAGAGGGTAAGTTGTGAGCAGAAAATCAAAGGCATGAACAAGAGGCATCTACACATCATTAGAAATAATGAAACCCAAGTCATGGGTAGTTCTACAGTACAGAACTGAGAAAAATGGCATCAACATGATGTTTGGCACCAACATCTGTTTGCAGAAAATACTCATTGTGATTTTCAGGTACTGGCTGTGGCAAATCCACTTTTGCCCCAGCTCCAGAAATGACTTCTGTAGTCAGCAATTGTGAATTAGTGGGAGTTAACGTACTGATCAGTGTCTGGGATGAAGTCTTGATCCCTGCATAGATCAATGTCTAATGCTCCCGTTGGCCTCAGCAAGGTCACAACATTGTACCCTGCCCTCACCTCCCACAAACAGGGTTTATTTGGCTGATCATAAGTCTGCTTATCAAATTCATTTAGTGTAGTTTCCAGATTACAGTGAAAGGGACAGTCTCACCCTCTGCTTTACCTAGCTAAGCTGAGATCCAGGCTCCTAAGTTTGTTCCATGTCTAGTGAGGACAGAAAGGCAGATGATACCTCCAGGCTAAACCAGAAATCTGCAGGTAGGTAATGTGCAGGTAGGTAATGTGAGGACCTTGCAGGACACCATTTGCTCTGTGGTTTCTGTGAAGTGTTTACCCACTGTCTATAAATAATTCTTTAAAACTGGTTGTTTACAGCTGACACCCAGGCTGTCAGAAACTAGAGGTTTGACTTCACCTCTGGAGCAAATGGGTTTTTTATTAAGGGACTGCACTGTGAGGCAGTGTTGAGTCGGTCTGGGAAATGTTCCTGCACATCATCTTTAATCATCCCGGTATTTACAATATATTTATAACCTCAGTTTTTCACCTCATCTCTGAATAGGAGGATTCAGGTGTTTTAGGCCATCCTCCTGGCATGTCTCAGCAGGCAGCACATTTGCACGAGGCCACTTTTGTTTTGCTCAATTAATTTGGGGCACTTTTACCTGAGAAAATTCTTGCACATGGCACAAGATTCTTTTATTTACCTTTTCTTAAGTAAACTATGATCTGGGGGAAAAAAAAAAAAAAAAAAAAAAAAAGATTGAATTTGAACTGCCAAAGATTTACAATAACTACACTCGAAGAGCTCCAGAGATGAATGAAGATGGCAATGTGTTATCCTGTAAGGCACCGAGCTTTGTAGTATGACTCTGCAGAAATAAAATGACATTAAAAAGCTCCTGGTGATGTCTGTTTTAAGTTGCAGTGCAACTGACAGTGATGTGACCAGCTGACATCAATCACAGAGCTACGCTTTAACAAGGAAAGAATTCACAGATATGTATTTTCTTGAAAGCACAGAGCACCAATATTGTTTGCTGCTCTTTTCTCCTCCTCAAGCAGTATACTCAATTATGCTTTGAAATTCTTATCTTCCATTTGGTAAGCATATTAGATCCCTTCCATTTTGCTGTGCAGCAAATGGTAATTATTTATCTGTTATGAGAATGTATTTAAGAAAATATAAGATATGAGAAAATGCTGACGAGCAACCCATCTATGGTGAGGGCTGTATACTTACATCTACATTCTACACTTCAAGCTAAATTAATAACAATAAGTAAATAAAAGTAAGGTAGAACCTGTTTTATGTGCTCAGTACATTGAATGCAATAATGCTCAAACTCACCAAAAAATCTATGCATCATGTTCAGTTTAATCACATATGAAAGAGAAAACATTTTAGGTTTAAGTGACTTTTATCATAGGTAGTAAATACTACAGAGAAATATCTGAAAGATATTTCAATGAAACTTGTTTTTAAACAAGGTATTTCAACTTTCTGTCCTGTGAGGCCAATGGAGAGAAAGCCTGACCATGAAAGCTAGTGTAAGGGAGCAGCAAGCAGCAAGTGCCTTAAGAAGTTGACTCTGCAGCTGGATACTGGTCAATCCTTTGTATTTCTGGCTGGAGTTGGAAAATTAAAGTCTACCTATCTTCCAGTGTCCAGCATTTCCAATTAGCTATCTTTCCGCACTTATGGCTCTATACTTATCTCAGTGTGAACCAGGGTAGAGCACTCTCGAATTGTTTCAAGTCTCTAAAAAAACGACTCCTGATCACCTCTATTCAATCCTAGTTCCCTAAAAACTGAATATACCTTTCCAAAGAGTCACAAAATTATTTACCTCGTTCAACTGCAAACCAGATACTACAGCTCTACATATCCTCTAAGGTATGAAATTTAATTCAAAGGGATTCAGACTCATCCCAGCTCTCCTCCTTCATTTCAGCAATATTTTTCTCACTCAGTTGCTTGCGAAAGCATAAGCTTATTACGTGCTGTCCAACACTCATCAGATTATCATGTATTAATTTTCAAACCTAATATTGCATTTCGTCCTTGTGATAAAGTTTCTCAGAACAGAGAGCCAGAAATTACTTTAGAGTGGCAATTTGTAAAGAAGATTAGGCTGGCAAAGTGGATCTGAAGAGTTTGTTTCTAATTATTTCCATAAATGAGCTTTACAGGAAATTCTGATAGGAAGTTCCAATAATCAAGCAATTTATGCCAAAATAAGCTCTAGTATTCTCCACCTTCAGATACTGCATTTATTCCATTAAGATCTATAGACATTTGTGAATAACACTAGAGTCCTAAAGTAACAATGAACATTTACTTTATTATCCAATTTATAAAGTACACACATTGTGTGCCTGTGTTTGGATTCTATGTAATTGTGCCTTATACCAAAAAGAGTTTTATCACATTAGGTGGACTGTGTTATGCATCTGTGATCAATTTTAAGCGTTATTTCACAGCTCAGTGCTTTGAGCACAATAAGGAGAAGCTAAAGGCTTTGGCTATCATTTTGCATATACATTAAATTTGACCTGGAAAAGAGCGCAGCCTTTAATAACGTCCTGCAACTTTTAGGTTGCTCATGACAGAACAGTCATTCAGGGATGCATCATCTTCCCTCAGTATCAGGTTTCCAAACCTCAGAATTACAAGGTCAAAGTGATGGCAAAGAAAACTTTGCACATGTCACACAGTCTCAGCCAGGACCCTGAACTGCATATGTACCCTACTTTCAAAATGTGCAGGCATGCACTACCTCCATTTGGATCTGAATTATGCAAAGCTCTAACACAGCAAACCAAAAATGAACATTTGAACACCACTGAACCCATCACACACTTCATATATGGGCTCCAACGTTGCTTTTTGAGATCATCCATTTGTGTTCCTATCTTATATAGGCTATATATGTACATCAAATAGAAAGACCTCTGTGAACAGCCACCCTGCCAGTCTTTGACTAGCCCTTATCCCAAAGCAGAAGATTGACATTTCAGAAGCCAGGTTCATGTTGAAATGCTGGCTGCCATGTGGCACTAAGCACCTGGTGATAGGCAGTGCCGTTATCCTGCAGGTGAGAGCCCTGCTGATTCCTGCCTGGGCACTCCCCAGATGTGAGGACCTGAGGGGACTGGTCTCATTGAGGATAGCACATTAAATATTTTCTAACTAAACAAGAAATTTTTTGCTAGTCAGAACTGTAGTCATATTCTTAGTTCAATGCCACTAGGAGAGAAAGCATTTCCATATTTCAGTCTTTTGAGTTAATCAATAAAAATTGGTGATTACATCTAGTATTTGTTTGCAAGGCTTAATATTTTTGTCTTCAGTGATGCAGCCTGGATAGCCTCAAACCAAGCAAGCATGAAAGAACAAAAGGAAGAAAGAACTGCTGAGGCTTGTTAGTGCAGTATCCCCTATTCACACCCCATACATGCACATATGCCCACTGACAGGTAGGAATTGGAAACCATGGAAAAAACACCCAAGTGCAGCTCTTTCTGGCCTATTTCATACATCTTCCCTAAGCTGCAATCTACTTGGTCCCCTCCACCAGCTTATTCAAGAAACTCAGGGCACCTAAAAGGAGAAATAATAAACCATCCACTTTATCTTTCCCTTCTCATTCTGTAGGACAAATAGCCTAATTTACAGTGTGTCCATTTGTGTACTCAGCTGAGCTAGCTGAGTAGGTTGTATGTGAGATGAAATTACTGATGTAAATCTAAAACTGAAGAAATAAATTTGACCTTTAATTCTGGGAAGAGCTGATATTATCTTTTTTTTACATGGCTTCTGGAAAAAATTGTATTTCCTACAGTCTCAGACTTCCCACAGTAAAAAAGTAGCTTCTCTGCTCTTTGGGATGCAGCTGTTTGGAAGATGTTAGTCATGAAAGGAGAATCGATCTCAAAGGCAGCAGGGGCCAGTCAGTAGATGGCTTTTAAAGGTGAGGGGCTGAGACCTTGGACTGATCTGTCTACTCAACAGAGAGTCAGCATAGGGAATGGAGAACCAGGGTGATGGCCATAATGACATTTGTTGCTACATGAACTTGGCACTCCACTTGTAGATTTTTCAGGCTATTCAGCTTCATTCCGATATAAAATTCTCTGTAATAATATTATAAATCATTAGTGTGTTCATTGTGTTGGCCAGGTGTATGTCCAATAGCTTGGGCTGCAACCTATTGATTGGTTACAGATGAAGCTTAAAAATTACCTGCCATTGAGCGCTTCCCACAAGTGCACAAAGCAGCTCCACTCAGTGGAGTGTAATTAAAAGAAGAGGCCATCATGCCGTTGTAGAAAGGGTCAATTGTGCATTCATCAGTCCTCCAGCAGAGTCCCTTCATTCCTGCCAAGGCTCCCTCTGTGCCTCTCTGTCTGCTTGGATTGCTGTGCAGGAATGTAAGTCAGCTAACAAACAACGAATTTAAGGGCTAACGAGTAGTGCTTTGTTGAACGCTCCTTTTGATACAGGTTCAACCATGGTCAAATTTGCTCACAAACAAAGCTGAAGGGCTAGTAAACACACTGCAGAGAAGAAGCAGCGACCTATAATATCAGGACACATCGAAACTCACAATTATCTCATGCTTTGGAGTGAATTAACAGAGAGAAAATTAGTGTAAAAGGGTACCTAGGAAATTTTGATAGATCACCCAAAAGTCTGGTGATATTGTTCTGATACTTCACACAAGTGTGACATAACTGTGTTGTCATTGCCAGGAAGTCCTTTGTGGGATTTTAGGACAAAAGAACCCCCCTGAACTTACGGAAAAAGGAGCAAGAATTTCAGTAGGACACCTGAACTTCTGCTGTTTGTAGACTGACACCTGATCTTTGAGATGTTACTTTATTTTAATGCCATGCGGCAGCCAACAGTGCAACTGGTAGGTGCGATATGTAATCCAAGCATCTTTTCAAAAACTGAAAGGAGTTGAAATACAGAACCTTGCCCAGTGCTTCCTGAAGGTAGGCAAGAACTTTATAAGAAGCTGAGGAACTAAAACTCTTCATTTTCTGTAGCTCAGAGAAAAGTTTGCGATTTTTTTATAATGGAGTTCCTTTGTAATAAATTCAACCTTACACTGCTGAAAGGGCGTTAAATCTTGGCTTTC
>NW_009623737.1:10674-13217 GCF_000690535.1 Cariama cristata
GGAATTCAAGAACTAGCTACTGACCACTTGTTTGATTTATTTAATTTTCACAGGAAGACATGTAGGGCTGGGGCCATTGCAGTTGTGCCTACAAAGGTACATCATTCATGACGTTTCCGTATCTGACACTAGTACAAAGGGCAGAGAGTATCATGAATGTTAGAGAGAGTGAGAAAAGGATTGAGCTGATTTTAAAATTGTTTCTCTCCATTTCATCATGGAGACAAAGTAATAATTTTCTTCCCTTTCTCACACTGAAAATAAGTTTTCATAAGAGTTTTTAGCAGCTAATCCACATTTATTACTCTCTTCACTAACTCTGAGGAAATATGTAGCTTATTTTAGTGAAAATTCACTGTAGATTTTAGTAGCTTGAAAGTTACGTGATGAAACCCAAAACCAGACTCAGCGCTGGAGATTTTCCACTTCATTTCAAATGAAAGGTGTGCCAAGCTCACAAATATTCCTATAAAGGCAGCCAAGCAAGTACAGGATAAGACAGCATCTGAGTTTTGGTTGTCAAAAATAACTAAAACCCCAAGCCAAGCAAACTTTTGTTCACATAAAAATCCAAACAGCAGTTGGAAAAAAGCTCACGAAACCTCTGTTACACTTCTGATTTGTCTACCTGCTTTCCCAGAGCATTTTTTGGCGTACAAAGAACAGCCGAAGTAATGTACCTCCTCTATCCTACACTGAAATGAGTTGGACAAAACGTGTACACAGCATTTTAAAAAGCATTAAATGGATATTCAGTGTAACTGCATACTTGGTCGCATTCATTCAGATTAAAGAAGAAATATGTAAAGTAAGTAAAGCTACTGTGCTCCTCTGGAGATCACATCTTTTGTGCAGACTGCAACACACTTCAGGAGATGATAGTCATTGTAGCTTTTGCTTAAGACTGGCCCCACTATGACAATTCATCTGCACAGCAGTGTAGTCTAACTTATTTACTCTAGAAATTAATCTACCAAGTCTGACCCAGTAATATAGATTACAGCCATTTACATATGTTTGAAATACTGCTTAAAAAGGTAAAGAGATAACTGAGTGAGTCTCCCCGTAGCACGTAATCAGTAGAGTATGTACTGATCTAGATATTCTACAGATACTCTGCTGATACTCATAATCTACAGTATGAGGAGAGAGAATCCATCCATCATGGAGTAGATTGTTTTTTATATAAAGCAGTCCAATTCTGTAACCTCTTGTTATCCAGGTTAGACCAGATCAGTGAACCGATAAACACGGCTGGGGAATCCAGATGTGCCTTTCTTTCCCAGAGCTAAGCCTGCCTGCTCTGCACCCTCAGACATACAGTTAAGCCCCTTCTTGAATGAAGACAAGCTCAATAGATGTAGGGAAGCTACTGGCCACGCGTTAGGGCCTTTGGTAGTATTTAAAGGTACAGACTTTTAAAATTGGATTGATACATCCCTTGCTATAATAAAAAAGATGTTATAATGAATTAATAGAGTATTCATGTCAATGCACATTCCAAAACGGTCTGCCTGCGGTACAAGAGCTCCTTCATCATTATCTAACTATTCTATCAAGTGAAGATTTTTATATTTAATCTGAATCCCACGGTATGTATTATTCATTATTACAGTCACATACTACTTGGTATGTAATTCCTTCACTGTGTGACTGAAACACTGTCAGTGTCAGAGATTCACTGAGGATCTATGGCCATTCAACCAAAGCAACACATTGTACTGGTGAGACAATTTAAATACGTGACATCAGGTACCTGGGTCCTCTGGTCTAACCAGTCTGAGGCTGCAAGCTGTGCTGAAGTAAAGGGCAGAATCCCAGGCGGGAGACCCAGTCTCCAGGAGGCAGCCGGGACGCTTCCTCATTAGGTAACTTCTAAGTTATCGCTTGTCTTACTTTTGTTCTTCATATAGAAAAACTGCAACTTATTTCAGGCTAAAAAAATATTCAAGCACTGCAAAGTACTTGAGAAGTGTAATACAAGCTATGAAGAGAAATACGACAAGCACTAATTGTTTTTCTGTGTGGCATTTCTTTTGTTTCTGAGGATATGCTCACATCATGGCACGCTACCACAATTTTGTTAGCTAAGACTGAGAAGGCCATATTGCATCTTATTTTGTATTTGCAAAGAAAGCACACGCAGGTCCTTACAGTGAGGTCCTTGACCTCAGCTAAGGTAAAACTGCTCCCTAACCTGCGAGAGGCTGATGACTTCCAAACCGAGGAACAGCACACCGAAAACAGAAATTGTTTTTAAGTTGTCTTTTTTGTCTGGTGTCCTTTGTGAGCTTGGTACCACTTAGAGTTTCATTTCACATGCTTTTAAAATGTAAGGATTCTCTTGGTAAAAAAACCTCCCAAGTTTCTCTAAAGCAAACAGGGATGCAGACTTCCAGGATGGCTCCGTATGCAGAGCTTCTCATTGGGATGGGCAGGGAAGAATGGTCGGACTCAGGGCTCCCATCCCACCCTCACCCTTCTTCCCATGGGACCCCGTGTCCCCTGACACATTGCACTCATCTGCGCCCTCTCCATCTCTT
>NW_009623737.1:13248-63103 GCF_000690535.1 Cariama cristata
TTTCAATGCTTTTTATAAATACTGTCATTTCCTGGTAACTTGACGTGCTATTTGTGCTGTTTTTACTATTTTGTTTACATTTAAACTTCCTCTTCTTTATAATTCCCTGGACATATTTACATTCACATCGAAGAGTAACCCCCCTGGGTGCAGAGCAGCACAGTGGGAAGCTCTGGAGGGCTTCCTGACCAGGGGGAGCAGCTCATGGCCGTTCTATTTTCAACTCAATGTTTGTTAGTTATCTGCAAGATAACATCAGACGCTGACTTACACGGATCAAGGAGAAAAATCCAGTTCTCCTTCATTAAAAGTGTTTGCTCTATTCTGCCTGAAGCCAATATACAGTAGACATAAATTTCAGAGCTAATGAATGGTATCTCAAGGAGCTGAGCTTTAGCAGGGAGCATTACTAGACTTCTGTCATGAAAGTAATTTCTGTCCTTGCTGAATCCTGGATAAACAGAGGTTTTAAATGCTGGAACAGTGTCAAGGGTTTTATAAAGCTGCCACCATTTATTTACTCGTGCAGCAGAGTTTGAAAGAGTCTAAAAGAGTGTATGCTTGTAAATCACTCTGTGGAGTTGGGGACCAGAAGATGTGTGACTGTTTTGTGTAATTAAGAGGAACCAAGGAAACTATTAATAACATGAGACCTGTGTTATTAATACCCCATGTTATTTCTGGTGTTAAACAGGCAGTATCTTCAATTTCACATCTTCAACTACAGAGATCCAATTGTGGCCTTAGCTCTGCTCACCAGAGATACCTCTGAGCAGATCACACGGCATTGTGCAGGGCACTGAAAGAGTAACAACCAGTGCATCTGTTTGCCAGAATGAATTCTGATTTTTAAACATGGTTCATCACGTTTAATTCCAAGTTGGAAGCACAAAAAGTAACTGAAAACTGATAATCGGAGTGTAAAGAAAGCACAGATTAATGTCAGGCAAGAACAGAAAAAACCTAATGATGCTCGCAAGATTTTCTATTCCCGGTCTGTCTTTGTACAGTATATAACTGACTACCTAAGATGTCTAAAACACAGAGGTTTGGCAAATAAAAGACTTTCCACTTATAATTTTCCCACTCTCCCTTCTCCTTGTAGTTATATATCCTATAAAAGCAAGATTTATTGAGGCATGTTCCAATAAATGCTGTGCATTAGCTATAGCTATATATATCCTTAACATGGCAATACTTGGAAGCTCTGTACTTCACACAAATTTTTATTACAGGAGCCCAACTCCATAGTTCTTACACTAATTGTTCCCTCACTACAATCCATGAAGCATTTACCAGGGTTAAAACTTACAGGTAAAACCACAAACTATCAATCTCTGTGGGAGCTTCAGTCTGACAACAGACGGAAAATTTGCTATGCAACATGGTCCTCTTGGCAGGGCCCTAGCTAGAGGATGCTCTGCTACAAAGGATGAGCCAGAGTCTTTGCTTTAGATAACCACTGAATTTAAAAAAAGCTCTAAAGCAGAACTAGAATGTATCTATCCATTATGTACTGGCAGTGATTAGTAATATTTTGCCAAACATATTTGTTTGATTATTATTATAGGGGGAATGGCTGTCCAGAGACAGCTCTGGACTCTTGATTATAGGTGTCTGGATGGTGCTTGCCTGCAAGCTCTGAATCAGGCACCCACCACGCAGTGAGCAGAGCAAGGCACCTCCGTGCTCAGCACGCTGGCTACCGGGCAGCCCTGTTTGAGGCACCTCCCCTCCTGGTTCTGTGAAGGCTCCAAATACACCAGAAAAGCAGCACCCCACACCTTGTGCTGGGCTTTGGGGTCCATAGCCATGGAGGTCAGACATCGCAACACCCCAGACTTTTATGGGCCTCAGCCCTAAATACCCTCTTGAAGAACGGAGCAGAGTTCACCAGACAGAGTTTCCCCCTTCCCTCGTGAAGCTCAGTGTGAGCTGATCCTTGTTGTTGCAGTCTCGGCTCAGTGACGTGAGCTGAACGAGGTATTTCCCTACCTAAGGCATAAGCCTTTACTGAGCCTTTCTTGAAGGTCAGGTTTTAAGCCCAGTTGCTCACGCTTAGGAACCAAGAGAACATCTGTTCATCACCCCGGGGCTGGTCACAGAGAGGTGACACAAAGTGCCGAGAGCCAGCTGAGAGGTACGGCTCCAGCTCAGCCTTTGATTTATCCCGGCCCAGGAGAAGCACCGGGGAGCCCTGCACAGCAGAGCAACGTGCTGCTTCACTTTTGTCACCGGCTGGGGAGTTCAGAGAACTTAGGGGGAAAAAAACCAGCTACCTGATAGATTTTCCTCAGGATTATAAAATTCTAATTAAGATTTTCAATGAAGTTATTAAAAGTATGAGTTAAGCTGAAGTCCTTGTCACCAAACATGACAGAGTATTAAAACATTACACAATGAAGCATAAACAACAATGTGCTTCATTTGTCCATTTACTTTACAGTCAGCTGAAAGAGTATTTAGGTCATTAC
This sequence comes from Cariama cristata, assembly GCF_000690535.1. NCBI lineage: Eukaryota > Metazoa > Chordata > Aves > Cariamiformes > Cariamidae > Cariama > Cariama cristata. The sequence continues at coordinate 15,723 of NW_009623737.1, forward strand.
ATCTAAAATGCCATTGCATTAACTCATCTCTCAAACAACACAATATCCAGATGTTAGCAGATCTGCTAGCTTTCCTAATGCCTCCCTGGAAAGATAAAGAATTTCTGATCACTATGACAAAATATTTCATAGAAAAGTTGTTCACAGATGTTTTTGTGGCTTCTAAACAAATGTCTTCTGTCAAGCCACAGTTGAACTCTGTGCAATGGAGAGAACTGATGTAAATCGATGCAAGTTAAGGAAGAGGTGGACTGACACTGGGAGCGCAGCTGTTTGTGTTGGTCACCGATAGTGAGGACAGTGACAAGGGGCAAAGAGATGTCAGAAATGTGATTTTAGGATGTCAAATTTAAAAAACAATCCCACAGGAAGCACAGCCAAGACCTGGAATAAGAAAGGAAAGATTACAGAAGAGCACAAGAGATAAAAGACAACAAACACCAAGCATGAAAGAGAGAGAGGTGCCTGCACAGAGGCTCTCCGGCACGAGCTGGAGGTGCAGTGCGGTGCCGGGAGCTACACCCAGGAACCCCACGGTGTGTATGTACAGCTCTTAGCACTGACAGCACTCTGCAATCTTGACTGCAAGGGGAAAAAACACATAAAAATAATAAAGTTCTTAAAACCACATTTTATAAACCAGAGACAAATCCAGGATTTAGATGTATGTCAGGATGGAGCGGAAAATAATTCAGAAGAGATTTCCCTGTCTGTATTAAACTTGTCTACTTCTGAATATTGCTCCATCAAACATGCCAGCAAGAACTCTTACTCCTAGTTCAAAAAATGTTTTAAATTGGGGGATTTCTTTGCCCAGATCAGGTCTCTCTACCCAACCTCTTTCCTCAGGACTTCTAAGCTTCTGCAGAACAGACTTGTATCTCGCACTACTGCATTTTACAACATACACAAATGAAAAACACTGCTACTGGTAAATAGAGTGAGAAAATTAATAATACCATGCTAACTCCGATGAATATACATGTACGTGTAGTATGTGAAGCAAAAGTTCCGTTTTGAGAAAAAAGATGTAACACGAATAAATGCAGGTAAAGCTGAGCGTACAGAGGGCATGGAGCACCACTGCCTTCGAGGTCCTGCTGGGTCATACAGCCCAGTGCAGTAGCAGTCCAGAAAAGCCCTGAACTTAATGTTTGCTAGCTACCAAAGCATTATTAAAATCATGTCCCCAGCCATCAGTAGTAGCTCCAGGGAATATCCACCTTTTAGCAGTTGCATTCACTAAATGTCTTTTTTGTCCTGTTTTTCCTTTGCTTCCTTCAATCAGTGTTTTCTGTATGTGCCTTCCTTATTAGGTACTGACATGGACTAGTAAATATTTTGCCAAATAGATGTTTGATTAAAATTATGGGGGAACTAGATTGGTTTCTGTGCCTGTGACTGTTTACTGTAAATAACTTCTCTGCCTTTGAATACCTACGCATTAAAAATAGATGTGCAGTAATAAGTCGATAAGGCTAGAAACGTCTGCAGTGACTCACCTGACAATCAGCACGTTCAAACGTGACACGGAGAAAAACAAACCCTTTGAGCCAACTGGACCTTACTGCGGGATATCTGAAGGCTTTAGCTGGCCTGTCATGGTATGTGCAATCCAAGCTTTTCTTTTCCCATATGTCTGGCAGTCTGCAGATAGACCATATGGAATCCCAGCACACTGCAGTAATGGAGGGACCATCACTATCCAGGATGATAGCCTGTTTGCCCGCTATTGGTGACAACAGTTTTACCTGTAAGGTGCTACTTGATTGTTTTCCATAAAACAGAAAATAATTCACAAGGACATTCTTTACTCTCATATAGAACATAAAGAGTCCTTAGTACAAGTTAAGGTTTATTTATAAATAAATAAATAAAATCTTCTATCCTTTTTATTTTAAGAAGTAAATCTCTTTTACTATACACTGCTGACACACTGCATTTCTGTTCTTGCTTCTAAAAAACACATAGCTATTTCCAGAGTTTATTTTGCTATTAAAGATATTCAACATATTCCATGTAGTCTTTTAAAATATCATTTTATGTCATATTTTGGAGCCTGAAGAGTGGATTACATAGGAAAAGTGAACACAGTAGATGGAGAAGTTTGAGAAAGATTCAAGTCACATTTCAAAACTAAAATCCCCAAATTGGATTTTAAAGCCCCAGTCTGAGGGAGGAGTTGCCATGCAATTTTATTTCTGTCCTAAGCAGGGCCAAGGATCAGAACACAATCCAAAGAAAATACAAGTTGCAAAGATTCTTTCCTCAAAACACAGCCTGAGTTGAAACTATATCCTACGCGGAGATATTATGATTAGGGAGAACTACACAGTACTGGAATATCAAGAAAGTGCAGCAACTGGATCAGTGTTAATACTACTGCCACAGACACAGAGCTGTCCCTGTTTATTTACGGGAAGGTGCCTGGTTCTGCATTAGGGTAACATACTGCATTAATGGACAAATCCATGTTTCTTTCCAGGGCAAAATTCCTTTCGATGCTAAAGGGAACTTTACCAGAAGCATAAAATCTAACTAAAGAAAAACTGTTTTCTGCAGCATTTGCAGGGAGAGCCTGATGAAATCCCTTGTGTCTTACCCCAATGTGATTACATTATACTGCCTGCTTATGTTGAGTGGTTATTAATCACTTTTAAAGCCAATTTGTGAATTTGGCTTAGAAATCTGTTCTTACAACATCTTTGCTGTTCTCCTTGGCTTTATTTAAATTGATAAAAAATACAATGAAAAACATTACCAAACCAGATGTTGTATTCTTTTTTAAACTCGCATGAAAACTCAAACTACCTTGCTTCATATAGGAAACTTTACATGCAATTTTATTTTCACAAAGTAAAATTTTGTTCCTCTCAAGCTTCTGTTTCCATGGTTAAACAAAACCAGACACCAAAAGGAGCATCTTCTAATTTTTTAAATCCCCATTCTCCTGACAAACCTTTGGTTTAGCTCAATCACACAGAATAGCTCCAGGGCTTTCACTGCATAAATAGGAGTACGATATTAAGTGACAACTGACTAAAAATAATATGTTAAGTCTGACCATTCAAAGTTAAGTTTCCTCCACACTACAATACCTTCTTACAAGTTTCTGAGATGCAGATTAGAAGTATTTCTGGATTTGTTCAAAACGTTTCACGTGCCTCCACAAGCAAAAATTTTCTCCGACTACAGTGAGACAAACAGGAGAATCAAATCAACTTCATTATATTTATTTTATTTTGTAACCTCTGGTCCAAATTCAATAAAAGCTCTATCTGATTTTAGTCTGTGTGACAGAACATTAAAAAGACAAGGTATTTATTTAATCTAGCACTCACTGCTTTTTGAGCAACAAATGATAACTTCCAATCTTGTTTACTATGACTTATTCATGGGATTTGTGCTTTAAATAGCTGAAGTCCATAGGATGTCAAAATCTGGAGCTTGGACTGGAATGCACACAGATCTTATTAATTAACAAGGCCTGGGAAAATAAATGGGCCAGAGAAAATATATCTGGGCTCTGGGTTCAGCATGAGAACGGAGTCAGCATTCAGATTCAAAGCCAAATCAGAGCTAACGTTCAAGTATGCATGGAATGAGGTTCCTAGCAGCGGTTATTGCAAGATTCCTGCTCTAACTGACAGAAATCTCCTGACGTTTCCTTCATTTCTAGCCAACTCAGAGCAACTTTCTTGATTTCTCTCTCTCTTTATTAACCTGGTTTTAGACCCAGGGATTGATATCCCAGTCCTGCAAATCTGAGTGTTACCAAGGAGAAGAGGTCCTATTGCAAGTTGTCTGTGCATCGCTAAGTGCTGTGCTTCTTTTGGAGCTAGGCACGAAGCAAGGAGCTTGTCTCATGATAAGTAGCTCCCTGCTACTTGAGCCCTTTTTTTTCATACGAGAGGTAAAACTGAGCACACACTGTCCACTTGCAGCCCTGAAAAATAAGAAAGCCCAATTTCGTCCTGAATTACAGTTCGTCCACCTGCATATGTACTTCCCCCTGGTTAATGCTTATTGCAACATTTTGTGAGAACTGCCAAATGAATGAATAGAGGCTATCTTACACTCACGATATGGCTGGGCTTTGTTTGCAAAAGAACCGATTCTTCCTTCAATAAAAGCCAAAAGAAAATGTAACTGCTCGTTGTACTGACTGTCCTGCCTGGCCTTCATGACTCTTCCCTAGAGAATGGGCTGATAATCTCTGGTGTTTTTAATCAGATTTCCAAAGTATTTGCACAGCTTTGATGCATGGGAACATATGTGGGAGCTCTGTGCATTACTCCCTGCAGACAGCCCTCTATGTCCACACTTCTCCCAGTAATTTACCTTCCTGCGTTTTAGCTTGGGCTCTGGCAAAGAACATGCCTGAGGACATGTATTTCTGCTTCAACCTCCGACTACAGATTTTCTTTCTTAGTTTTGCCCATACCCAAAATGTGATGGATATTTCTTTTCTTTGCTCTTCTACATGAGGGTTTTGTTTAAAGTTTGTTTAAAGAAAATCACTGTCCCTTTGAAAGCTTGAGGGCACGTGAAAGCAGTCTCTCTATATTAAGAAACCCCAGTGGGAAATCCACAGTTGCATTCCCTTCTGCATCAGCCCCAAGAAAGCAGGAACATGAGGTCACCACCAGCAGCATAAAGCAGATATAACCCACAGTCAGACACTTGCCCCACGAGGATCAAATTCAACCCAGGTGATCGCAACAAACACTTTGAATGCAAAAGTTATATGAAGATTTGTATAGTATCTTGGAGTATTTTCTTTAAATCATGTCTGCCCTTCCGCGTGCCCATATGCATTGTTGCATCTTTTGGTTTAAGTATTCTTTTATATTCTTATTCATTCTTTGAAGTAGGTTGTTTGAATTGTATCACTAAATTGTTTGTAGAAAAGATACCGTTCCATTATTTACTATATATAATCATGTCAGTTCCTTATACTGGATTGGATTCCTAGCCTCATTTTTCCTTTCTGAAAAACTATATTCCTTTGGAAGCCTTTCCATGTGCAGAATTCCCTCCTGGATTAACAAGGCTGATGTCACCGCTGTGCAATTCTGGGTTAAGCCACACTAACTCCCCTGATCTCAATAAAGCTGCAACAGCAGAAAACTCCAGTAACGCAACAGTGAGTCACACCCAGGCAGCTCTACGGGTGGAAGGGTTCTGGATGTGTCCAAAGAGGACACTCAAATAATGCTTTTCATTTTTTTACCATATGCTGGCCGCATTACACTGTGAAACACGGATTCAATATGCCAAGGTACACTTAGAAAATTTACACACAACGAAAAACCAAAGCTGATTTTGATGTTAGTGATCTATACACATCAGTGACCTGAAGCTAGTTGAGATACCGAAGGTTATCATGTTATAAGGCAGCAAAATTGATTAAATTTTCCTAATGAGATGAAGTCACAGCCTATTAATCCTTAATCAAATAGTGTCACATATGGCTTTCTTCTCAGTTTGGTACCTTGGCTATAGCACCATGGGACAGGCTCCAAGTTTTTTATCAAGAACGTGCTTGTGATTTCAGCCTAAGAACAAAGCAGGAATTCAGTGTTGCACCCAGTGTTTGCAGAACCAGGCAATGTCGATTGTACAACTTGTACATGCAAATATATGTTAGACTTTCCTCTTTCCATAACCCTCTTCTTTTCCTGTAACAATTCATACTGAGGGACCGCTAACAAAAAAAAGAGTGCAGGGCATTTCCCAGCTTTAGAAGGAACAAACATCAAATTTAATGTGCCCGGCATCGTTCTATTTAAAGCACTGGTAAATGAGCCAACAAACTACTGTCCATGAGCATTACATCACATGTTGCCACGTTTCTCTGAGGCTATATAAAGCTGTAATATGTTCACTAATGAATTGCATGGTATGTTCAGGCCATATGGCACACTGGAATTGTACAGTACAATGCTCTAGTTATGGGGGTACATAACAATCAATATCTGACATCTATATCATCACATGTTTATGAAACTTCTCCCAGGGAGACTACATGTTAAAATAAACAGTGAATATTTTATTGCTTGCTCTCTTGTGTGCTCTTTACAATTTGGTTTATATATTATTTGTTTTAAAATAATTTCTGCTAATAACCCAAAATGCCAACATAATTTTTATTTTCCTCTATGTCCTAATTTCACTGCTGCTGTGGGAATAGAGATAAGGTGATTGGCTCCTGTTATTTTGTTTCAAAAGTTCCAGCTGCTGACTAATTACCCTGTTGGAAAAGCAAACATGGCTGTTTCCCATATCTACACTACATTTTCCTATTTCCAAATATGAAACTACAGGAATTCAAGGCAGTTAATGTGTCAGATTTTATTTACATAGCTCTGAAGTTATCATGTGGAGCAGCATCTTTGCCCAACCTTTTGGATTATAAAAGGATTTTGTTGAAAGATAAAATGCTGGGGAATGGGTTAAAGTATGTAAATAAATTTAAACAAACACATAAACAAAAAGCAGAACACTTGGGCTATCTCTGTGCATTATGGTAAATGAAGCTGTAATCTCCTAATACCCCTGACAATGAGGTCTCTCCATTAGCTAATAGCCAGTTTTAAACACAGCCTTATAAATTCCACCAACTAAATAAACATTTTAAAATGAACACACACATATGTGCATAATCATTCTGATTTACAAGGCAGAAAATGTAGCACATTATGTTTCACTGCCTATTTTTTATTCATTAAATTTTGAACAGTAGAAACCTTCGTGCGACCCATGATAAAAATACCCCCTTGAAGTTCCCCCAGCTTTGAGTTATCCACCCAGCTTCCTCACAGGGTGCTGCACCTACAGGAGCTGCCTTTCTGGGAGAGCAGACCTACCTTTAACAACTGAAGAAATGATAAACCACGCAGGTCATTAGACTGGGCTGGATCATTCGGGTTCCTGCAGCCATTCATTCTGAGTACGAAAATCCTGGATGTGTTCAATCGGAAAAGCAAGAGTGTGCTTTTCTCTTCAGCCCGAGCGCTGCTGCTCTTCCGCTTCTTGTCAATATTTAACTAGTTTGTCGAGTTGGATTATATCGCCTGTCCTAAATCCTACTCCTTTAATTCCAACTAAGTGGGTGTTCTTCCAACACAACCTCTTAGTCAAATATTGATAGCTTATCAAAGTCATTTGTTTGACCTGAAAGATTTCTTCCTGAGTGCATTATCATATATAGGTGATATGGTTGCCAAACCAAGGTACCAGAGAAACCAACACGGTAAAACAAACAGCCATAATTTCTGTGTTTCACAGCAACACGTGCAGAAAACAAGGGCTTTGATGGATATTCAGCATTTCTTGATGATTGTTTGCCACAGAATGAAGGCAATATAAAAACATCATTTGCAGCAATAGGAGGAATTCCAATATATACATACTTTTCAACAGACCGGCATAAAATAACATGTTTTTTCAGACTTTTTTTTCCAAAGAGGCTGAAAGAAGTGCTTCCGCAGGGCTGATCCCACCCACCAAAGCCCTCAGAAGTGGCCTGCAGCTGCCCTCTCCCTACAACTACCCCACCACGACCAGAGCTATTTCTGCTGATTGCAAACACTCCGCTTCTGTCTGACTCGCTGAAGATGTGACTACGCACTACTATGAACAAGCTCATACGAATTCATTTTTTGTTCCACTTACGTACATATATTTGCAGGCTAAGTGTGTCTCTCAGGCACAGGCAATTTGCCAACATGATCCTCAATGGAACAAAAGTTTGCTCTCCAAATTTAAAGGCACTAATAATATCAAGCAGCAAAAATAATGATGCAAAGCCCATATGCTGTTTCAAGCTACAGTAGTTAACATTAAAAAGTCAATTATTACCAGCCCACTGCCATAATTTGTCTCAGGAGGTAGAATTTTTTAAAGAAACATTACAATGTCTTAGTTATTTGTTGGGGGAAAAACACTGACTTTTAACAACAAACTTTTGCTTATTCCAAAAAGGGATAGGATGCAAAAAGGCTATAGGATTCAGAATAATATATACAAATATTCCTCACAGATCTCTTCTTCCCAGTCCTCCCTCTAAGCTTTTTCACAAAAAAAAGGGATATTTGGAGCCAAAGAGCCAAATCACGGGAGAAATGAGATTCACACTGCTTGCAAGGAGCAGTGAAGGTACAAGAAGGTGCAGTCTACCTAGTTGTGTTCCCCAGCTAAACTTCTGGAAGATTGTGGCTGCTCAGCAGTCTCCCATGTCTTTGATAATACAGAACATTTACATCCCTGTAAAGTTATTTAAAGTTATCTGGTCATTATTAATAACTAAGGTCTGAAAATGTCTATCTACACATGGATGTACACGTTGACTTCTCATAATAAATTATCAGGTCAAGATCATTATAACAGTGCCTGACCCAAAGGCTGCTGAAGCAACTGGAAGTTTTCCTGCTCATTCTCTGGGCTTCGGGTTGGACCAGGCTTCACCTGCACACCTATACCGGAGGCACTCAGGGTCGCTGAATTCCATTCCCATACCTCTGGCTCCAAGAGAACAAACTCTCCGTGTCCAAAAATATCACAAGATGGTTCAGGGTTGATGTATAGGGTCTTGTCCAGCATGACATACTTTCAGATCACCAAAAACTGTCAGAAGTTCACATCTCTCCTAGGAAGACAGGCTGAGAGACTTGGGGTTGTTCAGCCTGGAGAAGAGAAGGCTCCGGGCAGACCTTAGAGCAGCCTTCCAGTACCTACAGGGGCCTACAAGAAAGCTGGGGAGGGACTTTTGACAAGGGCATGGAGTGACAGGACAAGGGGCAATGGCTTTAAAGTGGAAGAGGGAAGATTTAGATCAGATATCAGGAAGAAATTCTTCATGGTGAGGGTGGTGAGGCAGTGGCACCGGTTTCCCAGAGCAGCTGTGGATGCCCCATCCCTGGAAGTGTTCAAGGCCAGGTTGGATGGGGCTTTGAGTGACCTGGTCTGGTGGGAGGTGTCCCTGCCCATGGCAGGGAGGTTGGAACTAGGTGGTCTTTAAGGTGTCTTCCAACCAAACCATTCTATGATTCTATGATTCTATGATCTGCCATTCAGATACATGGCCACTAACCTTCAGGTTACAGTTATCAGCCAGTGACATCGTATATGCAATACAAATGGTTATTCTAGATATAAAGGGATTCTTAACCTATATACAATCTCTTGAGCAACTTAATTCCCCACCCCCTTCCCCGGTGCTTCTCTGAAACTCACAGCCTGCACTGAAATAGATGCTGAGCCTCAAACAGTCAAAAGCGATTTTGTAGTTCTAAATCTAAACCATGCACAATTGGTCTCTGAAACTAGTGGAACAAATGCTACCCTCTTGCAGCAAGATATTTTTGTCTTTGATAAATATTAACTGACGTGCAATAGTCATAGCCAAAGCAGCTGACCCATATTTCATAACTAGTGGAGCTCTGCAATAGAGAAGTTTTCTTTGACACTGTCACTAGAAGCACTCAGCTGCTGGGGGCCGCGAGCCAGATCCTGGTGCAAAACTCTTTCTCAGATCACTGAATACAAGATCACCGCATGTGGCCTCAACAGGAGGAAATGCATTGGAGTCCACTTGACGAAAGATTTTAATGTGGCTCTTTACATCTTTTTAATTGGTTAAAAAAGGCAAAAGTGGATTCCAATTATGTCTTATTAAATGTTATTTTTCACTGGGGAAACTCTGTGGACTCATCACTATCAGCACATACAATCACAGGGAAGAAGGAGATACTGGGGGGAAGGAGTTTTGTCACAAAGATATTGTGTGATAGAGCTCACCTAGCTGCTGGGATTACAAGATAACAGACATCAATTTGTCATAAGGTCATCTTCAGTGTAACTGAATTGCTATTTTCAAAAAACTATAATTGAATGTAACTTTAGTGAAAAATATTTAACACCTGAAATCTGCAGATCTGAACAAGAATGCTAGACTTCAAAAAGTCTTTAGAAAAGACTACATTCTTGACCTAGAGTGTTTTTTATTATGAAGCTGAACACTGCTAATGTTTTCAGGGTTGTGTTGAAGTTTGGGTGTTTTCTGCTTTTTTGCAAAAAAATAATTAGATTCAAAGTTCGCAAACAAAAAGAGGAGTGCAGAAAACCTGGTCAAATAATGCCTAATATTTTCAGTAATATGAAATACCATGAACCTCAGAAGAAAATACTACAAATCTGGTACAGGAAAAGCTCTATTTAATGCAATTCTGATTCCTTATTTATTATTTACTTATTTAAGTATTGCGCGAACTGCCCCAGCCAAGCTGTTCGGGTTGCCAACATGAATAGCTTTCCACATCTGCTGCCAACTGATGTCTCCCCTGACAGTATTCAGAGCAGAAGACCAAGAATTTCACAGAGAGCAGAATTTGCCCTTTAATAAAAGGGTCTGTGGGGCAGTTCAGCCCAGTATAAAGCAGCCGTTTCAGCGGTCATACGGCTTCTGGCAATTGTCTCCAAAAGTTGATTTTGCCACAGCATCCACCTGGTGGAGTTACCCAGTGCTTCCATCACAAGTCCCCACTTTTGTATTCTTAAAAAATATTTTAAGTGAAACGGGGACCTTGAAGTTGTCATGTATTTATGTTGCTCAACATTCTGTGTTGTTTGGGGAACCCAAGTAAATTAGCGGTCATACGGCTTCTGGCAATTGTCTCCAAAAGTTGATTTTGCCACAGCATCCACGTGACGGAGTTACCCAGTGCTTCCATCACAAGTCCCCACTTTTGTATTCTTAAAAAATATTTTAAGTGAAACGGGGACCTTGAAGTTGTCATGTATTTATGTTGCTCAACATTCTGTGTTGTTTGGGGAACCCAAGTAAATTCTGACCTTTAGATCGCACTGAAGATTTTTCATCCTTTTCTTGAAATCCATTTACGCATGTTAATGGTTTCCCACATGCATAGAGGCAATATTTCCTGGTACACACTGCAACAAATGTAACTCACAGATTCACTTATGCATCTTAGATATATGAATTGAGGTCTTACGGTCTTACAATGACTGCTGAGCTAATTCTGTCAAATTCCTATTGCCCCCGGTGGAACTTTGTCCGAAATGAAGTGAAAAAAACTTGGATCATGCTCCGTGTTCGGGAGAAAAATGAACTGTCTTGGTAGCTGCCACATTTGTGTGCCAGAAATTGTTGTGTGGGGTTTTAAAAGGTGCTTACTTTTGGTCTCTGTTCCCAGTGAAATCAGTCAGTGCTTAAACTTCCATTGACCTCAGTGGGAACAGATTTAAATTCACATTACGCATTTTAAAATCCAAGTATGCAGGTTCTACGTATCGGACAACATACCTTTCCGAGCACTATTATAAAACCTTTTTCTCCCTTCAAATCTATTGGCAATGCATCTTTTGCGATAGATGGTGGAAAAGACTGAATAAGTGCAATTGTTTTTCAATGTCACTTAAATGAATTGCATATAGTGCCACAGGCTGAATAAGAAGAGACAATTTTTTATAAGCTCATAATGTTTTTCTTTGTCTTAGAAGGTGCTCATTAAACTTTGAACAGTGTACACCACACAGCATCTGACATAACTGCCGTTCAACACTGCCATGTCTGCCCCATCACACAACAAACCGAACATGACTTTTTCATGAGAAACAATAAAAAATGTTCATCAATTATTAAAGTTTTCTTTTCAGTATGTATGGCTGAAAAAACATATCAATGAAAATAAAATATCTCTTCCTACATGTCACTTACACACACACTAAATACTCTGGTTTTCTTATAGTAGGCCCAGCCACCCCAATACCTTGTTTAGAGCATTGTCTGACATCTATAGTTCACTTTTTTAGGCATGAAGGAATTAAAGAACCTCAGTGCTATCCTACACACAGCTGTGGCCTTGGGCTAAAAATAAGTATCTGCCTTTCACAGAATTTAATAGGCAGTTTAGCATTTCCAGAAATAAAATAATACTTTCTCCATATCCTCTATTTTGATCTTTTCAGAAAGAATCAATTAGGCAAAAAATCTCCAAAACATTAAATATTTTTGAATGCGGTAATGTCGATAAAACTGATGGCACAGACAATGTGGAGAAGGTAATTAGTCCTGCAGTCCGTCATTCCCTCACATGAGTGGGAATACTCTGCCCGTGCAGCTTTCAGTGACCTGAAGGTCACTCTTCTATATAAGGACATTTGCTACAAGGGGGTCACTAAGCTTTTTTTAAACCAACAGAGAAAACAAGGAAACTGCTTTCCTCCTCTGCCAATTTCTTTGCAGAGCATCACCAGGTCCCTACCAAACTTCTGCTGCCTTCAGCCCCATACTATAACCTGAGCAGCGGACACTTCTTTTATTCTTTGCCCTTCATTGCCTTTCATCAGGAAAGCATCTTAACTTTCTTAAGGCAGAAAAGACCCTCCTTTGACCTCACTCCTCTCAGTTTTTTCTGTATTCATGGAGGCCGAGGGAGAATGACGAGGAAATTGCTTGTTTCCTTTCCCCCCCATTCCCACTCATGTCTCCCTATTTCCCAAGAGCAGTCACGGTAGTGCTTGCTAAAGCTTATCTCCTCAGTGCCTCACCCTATACATCCTATACTTCCCTTATCTCATCCAAGAGAGAGCACCTCAGCTAGTACAGTGAGTATTAGCTCATTCTGGGGGTCTGTAGTGGATGTGAGGTGAGTGTGGCACCCAAGAGCTGTAAGCACAGTTTCCCATGGTATTCATATATTGAAAGGCTCGAAAATCTAACATCCAAATATCAGCCAGCCAAACTTGGCTTAATGTGAGATTGAAAGAGATCACAGCCCAGGGAAGGATGGCTGCAGGCCATAAATGCAAATAGCTGTACGATTAACAACATGTTATACCCATAAAATTTAAATCAAACATTGGTCAGCTGAAGGTCATTAAAGACAGAAAGTCCCTTAGTTCTCCTTTACTCTGCTCTGAAAGGCTGATACCCGCTAGTGGGAGGTACAGTGGACTAAGAGGAAAACCACACAGATTTAAAAAGATTTTGTTTCCAAAAAAAAAAATGGATTTGCTGAATATTATGGTGAGCCTAATCTGTGCAAGGAAAGCAGTAATAAACTATAAATTAACAGGAACAACAACAAAAAATCCTTGTTCATTTGAGCGACTACTGTCAATACATATCACTTACCTAGATAGCACCTAGAGAGAGCACTTGCAGCACAAACATTAGAAAAAGGCCAAAGTTTCTAGAGTGCTCTGGATACTTTGCCAGCTTTTGTAAGTAGAGTTCAAAAAATGTGAAACTACTTACTGTTAAATAGCTGCCTGCTGACTGTGAATAGTCACCTTTTACAAGAGCTAGAGGGGATTTGAAGGTTGTTTCTACAAGACTTGAACTCAGAGCTCCTCAAAGCAGCAGAGGAGGCTTTGCATACCTAAGTGCAGGTACCATCAGCTGTGCAACACATCAGGTCACTGTAGGATGCAATAACTTTTGAATAAACAGGATCTGCTTAATTTGACCACTATCTATCTCCTGTGTGAATCAAACCATGCTTGCCGGCAGTACAAATGCCAGCCTTTTTTTCATCTCCACTGCTAGACTGAGTAGAAAGTTGCTGAATTTAAACCAAATGGAGACAAAGACACTTAATCCTTGATGAAAATGCCTATGACGAAGGTATGTCCTCTGTATCTCTAGTGAGATAAAAGATTATAAACATTTAACTAGTGAGTTCATTTAAGAATTACAAGCTAGCGAAACAAATTCAGGGAAGTTGAACCTTTCGGTCAGAGTTGCACATCACCATGATAGCTACAGAAAATGAAATGCTGATGTGCACTTGAATAGCTGGAGGACAAATTAGTTTCTTTGGAAGGTGGTTGAGCTTGTGACTCTTTCAAAATTTACCAAGGGATTAATTTTCCTTAGCAGCTACCAAACAATAGAGAAGATCAGTAAAAGTCCCAAACTGGTCAGCTGAGAAGTATCTGTTACACCTGGCCCAGGATATGATGGCAGAATGTGTGAAAAAGTCCAAAGAGCAATGAGCCTCTACACTGAAATTACCAAATTCAGTACACTCACGTAAACACTGATTTAAGTATGTTTACAGCAGTTTATATTTATGAACATATTACTACTGCATTATCTTCCTTGGCTTCTTTGTAAAGCTAAAAGGAAAACAAAATCATTCCGGTCTTCGTCTGGGAAGTTTTTCTGATGCTGACTTTATTTATTTGTTTATTGCCAAGTAGAAGCCTTAAGGATGTGTAAAGTATCTGTTGTGACACACTGCACTTTCTTACTAGATCAAATCTAGGTCTCCACAGACAGCAGATAATAGCACAGAAGGGGAAGTGTGAGATGAACTCACACCAGAATTAGAAAAAAAAAAGATTTAAAGCTGAAGGATTTGAGGGAAAACATCCATTATGATACATTTCACATTCACCATTAGGCTGCCCTTGGGAGGAAGAGAATCAAGAAGCTGTAAAACAGGGCTTAAAATGGGCTTCCCGGGACTTGAGGAACCCGTAGACCTCCATTAGACAGACTTTTGACAGGTCTCTAAGTTAGGATATCCTATATATAAAAATAAATACAGCTCTAGCTGATAGACTAGTGTTTCTATGGCAGTGTAGATCAAAACCAGTCAGAACTCTTCGAAGACTTTGAAACTCAACTATTTTCTAAAACCACAGTAAGCACACGGTACAGACAGGGCATTATTTGTGGCTTGGAGTTGGTTGGTGACAGCTGCCTTCTTTCTTAAAGCCTGCGCTCCCGGGGCTGGGCAGGACGCGCGGGCTGCTCTCTGTTTGCCGTCCTGGGGAGGCGTGTGAGTATCTGGGACTCTTAGTACTCAGCAAACGTGAAACTATCCATGCACAACCCAAAAGGTCTCAGCCAACAAGGCAAACATGACAAATCTCAAATAGATGTTTTCATTCTCCCGTTTTGTAAATCAGTTTTATCATTTTTCGCATGGTAATGTTCATGATTGCTTTTCCTCATTCCGACCACGCAGATATAGAGTCGAAAACTGATGAATCCATTCAATTCTGCTAAACTTGAACACTGTTTTCTCAGTTACTTCAGCTTCTATCTTTCTCTTCCCTTTGGGGAAGGCTGTACTCTGAATTTTTGCAAATCTCTGGAGAACATTTGCAGCATGACAGCTTCTACCGTGTGAAGAAATGGATGTTGGAATATTGCTCTGTAAAAGTAAAGAAAAGGGCTGATTTGAAAGTGATTAAAGACTGAGAGCTAGAGAAGCTTTGAGGATGGAATATATTGTTTTACACAAAGAAGTTCCTCGTTCAGGCTCTCTTGTTGCTTTACCGGATTACAAAGGGTTTTACCAAAAGCGGAAGGAGCAGGTTGAGCTCAGGGCAGTGGCTTTAAATGAGGCTGTATTCTCTTAATCTCTTGTTTCTAGAAGAAAATCCAGCAGAAGAGAGAGAACTCCATGGCAATGAAAATATGTGCATTATAACAGTATTGGAAAAGAATGTATTTATTTTGGAATTCCCTTAGCAAGCTTAATACAAACAGACTGAATCTAATAAAGGAAAAATTTGCTTTCTTGTTGATCATTCATGTATGGATCTGCATCCTTTGCTTTCCACGTTTCAGTCTTGGAAACGAAGCAGAAACACTGACTTCTCCTCTGCGTGTTTTTTAAACAGACAGGTATTTGCAACACCCAAGTTAAACAGTAGAACGCAGCCACGTAAGGCAAAGCTGGATAATTCATCACCTTCCCCAGTGGGTCCTACCAGTAGCTAATGAATATATAAGAGCAAACGCAGCACTTTAGGTCAGAAGCAAACCACTGATTCTTGCAGCAGCCAGGTCTCCAGTAGGTAGTCCACAGAACTGCATGGAGCAAATACCTACTTTTACTATAGGTCGTTAGACACCTATGAGGTGGAAGGGGGTTGTGTGAGGGAACGGGAATTGAGTAGAGCGTTTCAAGAGCAGTGAGAAGCAAGGATTCAGTTAACTGGCTGCCTCCTGGACTCTGAGTCATACAAATCTTCACTTCAGGAGCTTCCTCTGAGTGCAGGAAAAACATTTCAGTACATTCACAATTTGTCAAGATAGTAACACGAGGTTCAAATAGGGAGATTTGTTTGTAAGTAAATTCCTCTCCCACTACTACAGCTGTGTCAAGGCTTATGCCAGCTGGCACTTGAAGCTGTTCTAGTGCCAAAATTTGCTGTCTCCAAAGCAAATGGGAATGAGCCAACATCCTGTGGATCTCAACTGTAAGTAACCATCTAAGACAGAAGAGCCTGGCGAACTCCATAGGAACAGTGAACTCAGAGACACAGAAGAAGTGAGAAAGAGAGAGGGACGTTATGTATATTGGATAAACAGAGTTCATTTTTGTCTCCTGACTAATATTTAGGATCAGATTCTCCACTGGGATAAATTAGAGCATCTTTAGCCTTATGTTTGCAAAAATCTTGACATCATTCTATAAACCATATTATTTGAGATGATAAATCTGGGATCTGTTTTCTTTGCCTTCTAGTTTAAGGGCCTCCAGGCTGTTTTCAAGGGTCTTTCCAACATCAGACAGGCAAGACACTTAGTCACACTTCATCTTCATGTAAATGGAGACTGCATGTAGTTCCCCGAGTCTGGATTTCAGGGAATGAAAGAAAAACCTTGAACCAAACACCACAAGGCAAGTAACAAAACCATGACAGCTAGTGGCTGCAAAATCTGTCCAGCTCCAGCTCACATCAGTGGAAGTATGTGATTTTGTGCCAGCTGAGGACCCAGCCTTTAGTCTAAATATTGACTCAGTGTTTGGTCTCATGGACTAAACAAGAAGTTTCATGAGGCATTTCCCAACCCAGTTGAGTTTGGAGAGCTTGAAAGCTTCCACTTCAGCCTTTATGTGACCAAAGCTGAAAGCTTTATTTCAGTTTCCTCCTGAATACAGTCAAAATATTTTTCAGTTGCTTTAAGATTTGGGTTTTATATATGCTTGCTGCAACACCTACAATCTACTAAGTATTCTCCACAAATACAAGGAAAAAAAAAATTCCTGCCCCTGTAGTCATACTTAAAGCTGGACAAAATACTTAAGAATTATTTTTCCCCTCAAAAAACAAGTGATTTATCTGATTCAGGAAAAGGAAATCAATCTTTACTGCTATGCCTGAAGTGAAAATTATCTTCTGCTCTACTGAGAGCTTTGTGTTTTATTTGGCCAACTAAATCTGTTCTATAGGAACTTAGGAAAAAAGGCAAATTACAAGCATTTGAGCATTTATCAAATTCTTTCAAAAATATGGCAATAATTGCAAGATTTATATTTTTTAAATGTTAATATGGTAAAAGGATTTTTCTGTAACCAAGGAGAAGGCATCAAATAGCATCTTCTGCATCAGACGTATAAGATCAATCTTAGTCCAGAACCACAAGCACAGTAGAGTACATATCTTTGCTGAAGAATTTCATTTCTTCAATCCATTTTCATCTCTACAGCCACTAGAGATTTGAATTTTCTTTGACACTTGCTCTTACTTGAGCCTAATCCTCCATTCTCAGCATACTGACTGTACTGCAAATTTTGGAAAAAGAATGAATCCTTATCCTCAGCAATTGCCTGTTTTTCTTTGATATTGAATTTGTGGGCTCTGAATTTCTACAAACTGCTTTTCTAGATTGGACTGTGCTCTTTTACAGGCTCTATCAGTGATATGCTGCCACATACACTGAAGTAGATCTCATCAATGTACCATCCTCTATTCTCATCACGCTTTGGTGACTGCCATAATCAAGGTAAAAGGCCTTAGTTAATTATTTGCTTCCTTAAAGGGTTATTGGAACATTATAGAAAGAAGACAGGTATGTTATTGTTAGCTATAATACCACTGCCTCACTCAAAGGCCTTCAAAACCGCTCTCAGATCAAAGTTCCTTACTGAGAATTTATACTGTGCCATATCCTAACGAGTATAGACTGGGATCACAAGTCCTCAGGGCTCAGAAAATAAAATCACCTCTTTTTATCTGTACCCTTTTATTGCTGCTGTTTTCCTTGACTACTCAACTCTGGCCTTAAGTGCTCTTGTGCACCAGATTCCAACCTCCATTTACAAAGGAGTTACCCCACCAAAGGGACAAAAGCTACATTACCCCCAGCTTTGAGAGCAGCCACAGACGCTGGGAATTTTTTCCAGTATAAAATATAAATGCTTTTTGCTACTCACATTTTCAATTTGCCACATCTGCCTAAGATGGGATCCTTTTTGTTCACCTAGCAATGACAACAGTGAAAGCAAGCGCATGTCACTGCCCGGCTTCCTGACACAATGTAATGGACATCGCCGGTGGGGACACACTCGGGTGAGTGCCTTCCGTGCTGAGGAAAATTGCCTACATACAAATGGATGGGGCAAAATGCACATCATGAAGAGGAGACAAAAATTTTATCTGTTTTGAAAGGCTATCAAGGATTTCAGTAAAGGGCAATGGATGCATTGCCTTTGATTAGCTCATAAACCCCTGTATTACCATTCTGGGGAAATAAAGCTCTACTTAACAGTCTTGGCTCTTTCTCATAGAGGTGGGTGGAATTTATCTTTGATGGCTCTTCACTGAAAACAAGTCATCATTTATATCCCAAGAAATATCAGGATAATGAAAACTGCCCTACACAGTGCAGATATTTCCCCCAATTTCTTTTTGGAAGCTTATTAATTATCAGGACTTTCCGAGAAGTTTGCAAAGCAGGACAGAATCTGCTTAAATAATCTATGAATGTGTGGTAATGCTCATTATTTTCAGAGTTTGGAAAAACAAGTCCATTCCTACCCAAAAGCCCTGTAAACCAGGCAATCCCATCACCACACCATCACAATTGTCCATCCTCATGAGTGTGTAAGGACCACCAGTCTGTAAATACAAGACATCCCTTCTGTATCTCCTATTAAATGATATAAAGCAGCAGTAATTGTTTACCATGAATTCAGCTAAAGGTCTTTATAATATCTGTGTCCTTTTAAGACATTTGTTTGCATTTGTCTTAGGAGATGTGCTACCTTCTACAAAAAGCACACCATGGCAACAGATGCTTGGAGAAGACCCACATCACAAGAAAAGGCTGAAGTCTGCTTAGGAAAAGGGATCAGACAGGCACACCCTTAAAATAAACAGAACAAAATCTGCAGCCTGCGCCTGATCCCCTGCCTTTCCGCAGCTCCTCCTGCCCGCGAGCCCGTGCTCAGCCAGCACAGGGGAAGGAGCAGCTCTCCAGGGCCGTTGCCACCTTTCCCTCTCTACCCAAATCCAGCTGGGGACACGAAGTGCCGCACAGGCAAGTGCACACAGATGCAATTCATAGACTTGTGAAACCAGTTTGAAAGAATACAGTCCAGTAATTTCACAGGGAGTCTGGTCAGAGGAGGCCCACGGGGCTCATTCACTTAGGGAGAAAAAAAAAAAAGAGCAGGACTGACTTCTGCAATGCGAGTATTTATACAGGCAGATCACAAATCCAGTGGTTTTAGCTGATCAGTCAAGGGGAATGACTTGGTAAGGCCAGAACAAAAAACAACACTTGGGAAGAGCTTAATTTCATTGTCTGAAGGTTTCTCCGCTGAGTTTAACCAGCCCTGCCCTCCGCTTGTTTAGGCAGCTTTTCTTAGTAACAAAAGGCTTTCACACTCCAGCATACAGGAGAGATACAATTTTCAGATGCACTGACGTGACGCAGGCTTGGCACTGGCCTCGCTTTGCGCAGACTGAATGTAATTAGGTTCTGGTCACTGGTCTGTGGGCAAACACCAGCTTCCAGTCCACTGATTAATTCATCTTAAGCCAGCACAGTGACATCCCAAATTGACACTCTTCACGCTGGAGAAGGGGGATATTTGGAGGTTAGAAAATTACATTTTATCATTTTTAGAAAATCCTGTGGTACAATATTGGATGCCATGAATACCCAGAACGTGTATCCCAAGCCGAGTTGCCACAGAAAAGCACAATTCTCCTTTCTGTATGGTACCAACAAGTGCATAGAGAGTAACTCACCTCATTTTTAGGTTTGTCAGACATTCATCTCTCACTTCCCTCTATCCCTATCTCTGCTGGCAGCACTTCCTGAGCTTTGCTAATTACTGCATTGAGCCATACACATAGCTATATAAATATAGATTAGATATAAAGACCTTGTGTTTCGGAGTTTTAAGAATACCCCTAAAAATAGATGGTAATTGTGTCTAATACAGAGCACTGTTCTCCGTATTTCCTTCCTTGCCTCCATTTTGTGAGTACAGTATAAACAATGATTTTACCATCATAAATAATTCAAGTCATTCCACAAGATATCAGTAATGTCAATTAAACATCTTTCTTCCCATCAATGAGAATTTCCTGTTTTCTGCTACACTTTGGGAAGAACACTCTTAGCCTTGATGCATAAGGAATTGATAAAATGTCTTTCGTTTCTCATTCACGGCATTCAGAGTTCACCTTGTACACTGTGAGGTCAGATTCACAGGTTTGTGTTTCCTGAAGCTTTTATCCTCGTTTCAAAGTGCCGTCCTGCAATTCATGCAGGGCTGGAAACTTACAGTACTTGCTATGAAAGCACTATCATGCAAGTTTATTGGGCCCATAAGTGACATATGTCCTCATATCACTGGCCCTGAAAAATATGCAATCCATATTAAGTAAAACCCGGAGCCATTTTCAATAATATTTGCTCAGTTTTAAAGGGTCATTAGAAGGTGAGCAAAGGTTGAGGGAGAACTTTATGCAATGAATAACACAACACAGATGTAACGTTTCTGGTGGATGATCCACCAGGTCTTTACAAACATTAATTAAGCCTCACATTTTCCATACGAGATAGGTAAACACTGTCACTCCCTTGCTTTCAGATCTGTAAAACAAGGCCAGTAAAAGACTTGTGACTCATAAGACATGAGAAGAGCCAAGAGCAAAATTAAAAAAGAGTTAGCAGCCAGCCCACATTCTAGCAACTTGAGTTAATTCAGTCAGTGATGGGATCCTGTGCTCTACTCATGCAGGGTCAGGTCCCGTTTCCCTTGCCAATGACAGCAGATTCCTGGCTCTATTTGACTTCCAGTTTTGCGTAACTATAAATAATCTGCTACATCTCATTCTTCCAGAGTCCAGTCATCAATAATTTCCAACATGACTTCTTTCCTCCTCCTCCTCCTCTACTCCACTGCTTTGATGCTTAACCCTTCAGTTCTTTTCTTTGCAGTGTGGTATTACAAGAAACTGTAGAAAGGGAAGCTGTGAACCAAATGATGAACATGTTCAGCATAGAGTCCACAGCTGTGAGAAATTCAATGTTAACAAAAGCCAGCAGGAAAGTGTTTAAATTATTCCTTCTGTCCTCAGACCTGAATATCAGCTGGGTGTAAGTAAGGTTCACAGACGTTGTACCTCTCATCTTCAGCATGGGATGAATTTCACTTAGACATCACAGTCATATCTCACAGCTTTGGTCTCCATTCCTACCTATTTTGAGTTCTGAGATATGTCCAACAGAAACTGTATCTAATAATGAATAATAAAGCACACTGGCGCTTACTTTCAAACATAGCTGTGTAGCTGTAAATCCTAAGTGCTGCACCAGGCACATGGAAGGAGAGATGCCACAAGACTCCAGACGAATACATAAGCAAAAGAAGATGCAAGTTCATACACTGCTACTCCAAATTTTCTACACTGATGGGCTTTATATATTATACAAAATAGATAACCAAATTTTTTCTTTCTGTGGTTGGCCAAAGATGCTCAAAATTCTGTCCTCACGAGGACTTTTGAAATGAATGCTCTAGTGAGTTGCTTAGGACAGAAGTTTCGACTAAGAAGTGCAGGTTCATAATCAGAATTACTGTAAGGGTAATTGCATGTCCAATTATATAATCTGAGGTCACATTTGCCTCAGTTATAGAGAAAAACATATCTTATTATTTTTAACACTTTGAGCCAACAATCCTGCAAGAAAGAACTCCACTCTGTTCTCTTTCAAACACTAACAAAACAATTGCCGGAATACTTTTAACTGTAGCAGTTTGTCCCTGATGCAAACACATATATATTTGTCAGCTGTGTAATGAGATTCATTGCGCTGGTAGTCAAAAAAATCAAAATGATGGTGGAAAATGGTGATGAAATAGATATGAATCCCTTACCTGAGTATCAGGGCACAATGAGCTCTAGAAGCACCGCTGCCTTATTTTCACAACCAGATCCATTAAAATTAGCAGTATTTGTGTCACTTTTTGAAATATTGTATTAATACCTACATTCCAGCATGCAGTTGCCATTTGATTCTACACAAATTCAGTATGCAGAGCTGAGGGCAAGAAAGGGTCAAGTCATCTTTTGACCTCTGCATGAAAGTCCTGCATCGTTAATGAGATGAAAAAGGAAGGACCACATTTAGGCAGGTGATCCAGCAGAACCAGTCTCTTGAGCTGGAACCACATAGTCAATTCCACTGCATCAATATTTCAAATGCATCAGGTTCAGAGGAAAAAACACTTGCCAAAACCAACAACAGTTTGGCTTAAAATCAAAACCTGTAACCTGCAATGTATTAAGTGCCAATGTTCTTCAAATGCTTCCTGGTTTTATGAATACAACAGGCAATTCAAGTGCTATCATGTAACCAGGCTAAGAAGACATTTAAAAAATAAAGGTCTAAAATGCAGCATACCAGACAGATTGTGGCTTAAGAACATAAATAGAGTCAAGCCATTGCTCATGAAATATCATTTCAATAATCTGGGTGAATGACCTAGACAAAGAGATGGCTTGTAGGCGCTGGTAAATATGCTGCTGTTTTAAAAGCTCACAGGCTCCTATAAGGCTGACAGCATTGGAAATCCTGAGCTATACCATGCCAAACAGCGTTCAGTTTATTCAGATATAACACGTTCTGGGATCTGAAGAGGTGTGTTCAGTCTTTTAGTACAGTGTTGCCCAAGCCTGACTTGATTTTTCAGTTGAATATTCACTGAATATTACATTTTACTCAGGTTCTTCCTGTACTGGTGTGACTGTGCATTGCAGCTGCCTACTGCTGTCAGCATCTCATCTCTCCGGACAGTGAGGCCAGAAATTCATTTCAACACCCTGAGAAAAAAACAATAGAAAGCGTAAGATGCGGAATGCTGGAGACATCCCATGCTTGGGACTAAAGTGTGGTTTGGACATAAATGATGAACTGAGGAGATGCCACTGGAACTCGTAATTTGAGTAAGCCTGAGATAAGTGATTCTTGAATGAGTCTCTCCCTCCCTTTGTGTTCGAGCTTCCCCACTTTGCACAGAATACTTAATTAGCCAGAAAGATTTTCTTGTTCTGTAGTGGGAGATTTAGATTCCTATTCCTGTACCAGTGGACAGTCAATTATTCATACAAAGCAGAAGAGAATCAACAGAAGGGACTGTGAGTGCCCCATGCAACATAATGGCCTATTGCTCGGAGGCTACGATGCTCTCAAGGCAGAGGAGAGAACTGAACCTTATAAAAGCAGAATAACATCATCTCCTTCCCCCTGGATAAGACAGCTCTTTTGCTGTTTTGCCTTTTTTTTTTTTCCTGAAACGAGAAGGAAAATTTGACCCAAATTCACAAGCAGTTTCCAGGCAACTGAACTTTGCCAGAACATGTAACAAAGCTCTGAAATGCTATTTGCCATCCTGCTGTAAAAACTTAATGGACTGCAGTCGTACCATGAGGTAAAGTAAGGACAGCCAGCTACTTCTGAAAGGCAGTGAGGAAAATTTTCTGTCACTGAGCAAACACTAAATACTTATGACCAGGATGTGTTTTCATTCCCAAAGGATAACAATCCAGATCTTGAAAGTGATGGGAATCCTTCCCCTCCACCATCAAGAATCTTGTTTCCACTTCTGCTATATGAAATTACTATTAATTCCTTATGCTATCTTAGGATCTAGAAGACCCACTTATTATCCAGAACTCTCCCTGTTTTGGTATTGTGCAAACTGTGGATTTTAGGCAACAGAATAAGCAGGGATTTCAGAAGAGGAGCCACCCTAACCATTTTTTTCAATACATGGGGCAGAAAAGACGTGTTTTAAAGGCTTTGGAAGGAAAGCAGTGAAGTATCTTTTGGGTATTGATGAAGCATTTTTCTGAGGCGAGAGGAAGACCTGGGAAGTTGTACGAATGCCTTTCAATAGCTCTCCAAGCAGAACGGGGAGTTGAGCTTTACAATTCAGAGAGCCAAGTCAACTCTTCACAAGAGGCCTCGAGAGGTAAATTTCCTTAAAGTGCATTTAGGGAAAGGCAAGTTAATGAAGGACCACAAAGAGAGAGACGATCTGACTGAGTGAGCAGATAGGAAAATGAGTCTCTTCCCATGACAGACTTAACATAGTGGGTTTTACCTCTAACCTGGTTAACAGATTCTATGATTCTATCATTCAATGATAATAGACTACTGAAGGAAAACCAAATTGACCTCTATTGCACTCTCTGACCAGCTCAGAGAAACTGTGTTCCAGTCAAGTTCACACATTTCACTCTCATATCGGGTGACCATCTTCATACGTGCTGATGGTCTGCTACGATGGCTCAGCCTTGCGTACTGATGAAGATCCTCAGGACTTCTAGTGAGACTGCTCCTGTTGGAGGGGAGACTCTCCAATTGCTGGCAAGTTAATGCTGTGATATTGTCTTCTGGAGACAAGCCATGCAGTTTTAGCACAAGGTTGAATGTCACAGTACAAGGTAGAAGCCTGAAATCTTTTAATATCTTAAAATTGAACCAATTTATTTAGTAACAGACTTCTATCCATTTTTAATTCTGGATAAAGCCATGTTAATTAGCCCTTGAGTTAAATGATACGCCAAGTACTACCAGCTGTCTTTTCCCTATTCTTCCTAGATATACGTGTATGAAGACAGAGATACTTAAGAGGATAGCTGCACCCCAGCTCTTTGCTCACAGAAGAAATCCCGTTTCAGCTTGTGCTTCCTTCTTGCATTGAGAAACCCAACAGGGCAGCTCATGGCGGAACTGGGTAGGAGCATAAATAATCTGTACAATTCATTTTGTTTGCCTCGTATTGTGTTTTTATTACTGCTAGTAGTGCAGTCCCTAAACTATATTCTTTGTCTTGGAGCACCACACGTTTAGAGAGATGCACTAATCAGTACTTACCTATTGTGCAACTGTGCACACTGACGAGATATTTGAATGACTCAGGTACTCTGTCATACTATTGCAATCATAACTCAAATCAAAGGGGAAAAACCTAAAGAAATTTATATGTTGATCAAAGTAAGGCAAAAGAATGATACTTTCTCTCTCAATTTGGCCAATAAATACAGATTATATTGTTCAATAAAATATTAAAAAAGAAATAATTATATACTGTCTTGGATAAAAACACTTCATAAAAAAATATTTCTTCCAACTGTTTTTTGCTTTTTGGTTTGAATGATCATATTCCACATTAATACAGTTTTACACTTCTTTTCATTTTAGTTATTCTACTGCAACTGGTAAAGTGCATCACTGTTAAGATGAATTTCGTCTAACACTATGCCAGTTTTGTACTTTTATTGCGCCCTGCCATTGAGCATGGTTGGCACAGGAGAGGAGGGGATCTTCTTCCTCCAATTAAATATATGGCTGTTTCTTCTGCAGTCAGTATTTTCTTTATGGTCTCTCAGCTAAAGATGTGGGAAACAGTTTGTGTCCAGATTTGCAAGGCAAAACAAAACACAGTATGACTACTGCCGAGTATTACATTCTTCTGTATGTCACAGTGAGTGAACTTAATTACGGTTCATTAACCGCAAATCCAGTTTCTCATTCATGTACCCAACAGTGTGGTATCAAGTCATCTCTCATAACTTCAGCATGATGTTCTTAAATCAATGTGGACTTTTTTTATAGCAACATACCCGATAGTCCTTGCATTTTTCATGGTATTTATAAATGGAAACACAACACATTATAATTAATGATTTCAGAAGCTAGTTTTGAAGAGAAATAAACTGGGATTATCAAATCTCTTCCCTGAGGACAGAGACAGTCTGATTAAGTGCTTCGAAAAGTTCCTTTTAGATATCTTTTGCAGAAAATGCCCCTGCTGCGTCTGCCCTCTGGTTATTAGTTTCACCTGTAAACAGTTCACTGCCACTGCTGACTCCACTAAACATCTTCTTTGTACTTCAATCTGCATTTTATGTGAACTCTGGAGCTATTAGCCACTAATATCAACAGCATTGCACAGTCTAGGAACGTTTATTGCTCCCCTGCTTAGTTTAATGTTTCTGCCTTAGTACCATAATATTATTAATAGTCACAAAGTACAATAAAAGAAAATTAAGTGTTTATTTTGTTTAGGCTTTCGCCACTTTACCTGCAGCCTTTTTCCATTACATTTGCACATAAATGAGCATACACTAAATTTTTTAGTGCATCTAAAAATCAGGGTTTAACTCCCCTAATCATATTGTTCTATTTTCAGTCATCTTCCAGGCTACTTTATTTGTTATTGCAAATGCAAGTATATTATGGAAAATTTATGCATATATATGTTATATAAATGCATAGCATGCGTTTGGTAGGTATTCACCTTGCTAACAGACTTCATTTGTATATTTTTCTTCTTTTAAAACAAATATTTTGCAAAAAGATGATCTTCCAGTAGAGGCATGACATAGTTTGCAGAACATGCTCACATCACATGCATGCCAAAATAGCCTATTTGCTGCTTTTGGTGCTGCTTTATTTTTCCCCTCAGTTTCATAGACATAAAACCAAAATTAAGATTTTAATGCCTGTTAAGATAGGCATTGATTCAGACATATTTCAAACTGATGTGCATGAGATCTGAAGACAGTTGCCTTCAAACACACAATGAAATTCCGAAGTGTCCGCTTTCTCGAGAAACATTGGCCTCCACAGACAATGTGCTGACAAAAAGCGAGCCAAGTCATATCTGGCCACAAGAATATAAACTGAAGTGCTTCCCATGGATATGCACAATTATGCGTTAAGAATAGCATTAACCGCATTCTTCCCAAAGACCAGCTCAAGTACATATTCCTATTAAAGAAACGAGACGGTGGATAAAATTAAATATTACATGGTTAATGAGTATGTAAAACTGCAGGTGCAAAAAGCCTCTTTCTGTACGACGCGGGTTTTGTGTGGCACCGTGGTGGGCACAGCCCGGGCCGCTCCGCTCCCGCTGCGTGGCAGAGGCTGCTGGTGCCTGACCAGCCAGTCCCAGAGGTACCGGCAGGGAAATGGGGTATAAAATAACACTTTCTGGGGCCCACATACTAACAGAGTTAAAATTTAACCAGGCCCATAATCTCTGTCATAGAGAGAGGTTAGTCATTTTCCTTGTCTAGATCATTTAGCTACGCAAATGTCCCAGCCAGCTCTGCAGAACTTGCACAACCTCGTACAATGGCAGTATGAATTACCAAAACCACACGCAATTTTGGTTGTGAAAGTGGGGGTCTGGGGAAGCCTGATCGGCCCAGATTTCCCCAATGGTCCTCGGAGTGGCCTTCTGCCAGCCTGGCACAAGTATCCAGTATTATTGGACTCTGCATTTCAGATTCCACTCTCCATGGTTAAAGCTTCATGCTTCTGATGAAAGTAGACTGTCTTAATGAAAGACAGTAGGCGGCTTACATTTTTTCTGAACTGTCTCTAATTTGACAGTATTTTTCCAGTATTCAAGGGCTTAGATTATATGCCAGGAGTCCTGGCACCACAGGAAAAGTATTAGGTTCTCTATTCTTTCACTGTGAATCTAGATTAATAGCCCCAAATTCCTGCTCCCAGGGGACTGAAAAGAGATGCTTTGAAACGTATGCATTTGTTGAGCTGTATTCGTTTGTACACATAACTAATTATAAAGTAATTAGTATATCTCAGTACATCTAAACAGGCAAGCAAGGGAAGACAGAACCATTTATTATAGTGACAAAGGGAATCAGCATTTTCTTATCATAAAAATCCAAGTTATCTTGTTTTCTTGTACATCAGTGTAATTAATCACTGTATTTAGCATTCATAGATAATAACACCCGGTATCTGCTTTGATGAGATACAAACAAGCATATTATGAATCACTTCGCGTCCAGACCATCTTAATTGCTAAAATTACTGTCTTCATGTCTGCTGCTTCTGTAACAGCAGTTAACTCAATGAAACGCCTGAAACACCCGCACGCTTTGGCAACCAGTTTAGCTACTGAACTAATACGGCATTTGTCATTCTTATTATGAAGGCATATTCTTCCTTCATTTACAATTGTATCAAGCCAGAGAAGTCCGTGGGGTGATACAGGGCATAAACAAGGGCATAATCAGACTTCCTGTAGTGGATGACTGAGGGAGTGAAAAACACAATCAAATTCACTAATTCACTCATCCCACCTAAATAAACCTCTTAGCTGGGTGGAACACACAGTGAAATCCTACTTTTATCTTTAACTGAGAAATAAAATAAAATTAAAAAATAAGAGAACTCTTATCAGTTAATTGAGATTGTCTTCAATTACATGAATACAACTGACTAACCTTTAGGGCTTTTCATTAACCAAAGTTCATCAATTCTAATCATCTGACACTCAAATACTCTAATGGTCATGCCAATGTAATTAAAGTTGCCAATTCTGCTGACAAAGTTTTCAGGTTACAAGCACAGTTATCAACGTAGGATAAGTCATCTTGTACCACACTGATTTCACAGATACTGTCCTATCCCATTAATGTCTTAACTGGTGACAGATTTTATTAATGAAATTAATCTTCAAATATGTACTCGGTCGTTACTTTCCGTTCAGAACCGGAAGTAGCCACCGGTCCCTAATCCCACGTGATATTTTATCACAGTTAATAAACAAAATAGGGCTCCTAGTAGAATTAATCATCATCTTTAATCAAAATAATTAAGGTTTTAATCTTCTAAGGGTAATTTGTTTGACCCCATTCTACCAAATACATTCTCAAGCATTCTGCTGTATGGATTGTGGCCGCAGGCAGGAGAGTCAGGGTGTAACAAACCAATTCGCAGCTGCTTTAGTGTCTTTTGTATTGTACTAATATCCACATGCAAGGTATAAAGATTTCTCATTGCTACAAGATGGCTTTCCAGTTAAATCATATATTTGCTGCCTAACAAAATGTACAAAATGTACAAAATTAATTTAAACAGCATATAATACTATCTATTAGAATAATCAAAAAGCATTCTACAAGCTTAGAATACATACATACGGACAGCCAAGCAACTGCCAGACGTTACACACTGGAAAAGTTTCATTGACTTCCATCGGGCTGATCAGAAGAGTAAAATCACTTTCTAGTTCAGATGTGGTTTTCCTCTTCCAGAATTGCTACAGGATATTTAGGAATAAGTTTTCGAAAAAAGGTATCCCCTTTCTTCTTTACATGCAGTGTTGTTTGATTTATCTCTTTTTTTTTAGTAGATCAAGAAGAAAAGAATCAGAGGGAATCTTACACCATATGATAAAAACATCTTACAGCAGTGTCATTTATGACAACACACAGTCTGAGTTTCAAGTCTCAGAAAAGGAAAGGACAGCCAAACCGGGTCAGATCAAGGGCTTTGAAAGAGGCCAGCAGAAGATGGCAAAGGAAGAGTGTAAGAGGATGAGAAGCACATCGTTGTACATTCATGGGATGCTTTCAGACAGCTCTGGTCTCGATTTCTTCTCTAATAATTCCTCAACTCAATTTTCTTTCTTGACTGCTACTGAATATTGAGCTGACATTTTCAATAAACTATCTATAGTAACTATAATCCCTCCTTCGCAAACAGTAGCACCTAGTTCATATCTGAATATACTGAATACTTTTATCTAATCACCAATCCCTATAGCAATCTTAATTTTTTAAAATTAAAATACCATTGTGGAATATACCTGAGCAATAAATACATCCAATGATTTCTTAGTTGCTTTCAGACATTCAAAAGATGAAAGAAAGCGATGTTCTAAGAATTTTGAGGGTTTGGTTTTGTTTTCTTGGGTTGTTGCTTTTTTCCACCAAAATCACAGAGTGGGCGTTAGAATTACTAACTCACAGGTATGTCCTGATATTCTCTCTCAAGCAATCCCTGGCTTTTTGACTGTGTATCATAAATAGTTATAAGATAACCAAAAGGAAAGTGAAAAAAAAAAAAAAAAGACTTAAGACATGACTTGCTAGGTATTGTTGCTCATGAGCTATTGAAAGTTACAGGTCATTGCCTCCCTGCTTTGCTTACAGAATTTCTTCTGACAGAATTGCAGGATTGTGCCCATATTAAAAGGAATAATAATAATAATAATAACAATAATAATAATAATAATTCACTGATATCTTGTAGGAGTTACTAAGCAATCTCATACTGAAAATTTACATCAGCAACTTTATCTAGCCAAGAGTAAACATAAAGCTGAAAGCAGGCAAGGGTTTGGTTTTGGGTTTGGTTTTGGGTTTGGTTTTTTCATATTCACAAATAAATTATTTCAGTAACTCCACAGGCATCTACCTACACTAGCTTGGGGCTGCATCAGCTTAGGTCTTAGCTTACAATGAATTACTTTGTGTATTCTTTGACCTAGAGCCAATCTTGTTCAGAATATTATCTGTACAACTGTGCTGGAGTCAGTAAAGCCTTGAACTCGCAGACTGAAGCACATCCTTCCTTATATACTGCAAATAGGCTGGCTGACGGCAATGAGAAAAGGCACAATGAATAATAAGTGAAACATATATGAGTTTGTAGGAGAAGTGCCTACAGAACCAGGATTCAACTCATAGATTTTTGGTATTTGCTATAAATATGCATTCCCACATGCATTTCAAGAACATTTGACACTTTGTAAACCACATCACTCAGAAAGAAAGTGTAAAAGCTGGACCGACCGCTTAGCACAAGTTCGTGGTACAACTGCATCACTTCATTAGTTCTATGCAGCTGTCCTCATACACGATGTATAGTTTTAAGCCATACACTCACAGAAGGGTATATGAAAGAGCTGTCTCTGTTCAGTCTGAACAGTGGGACAAGAGGTGGCACTGAAGCGCAGCCTTCTCTCAGAGAAGTGACTAAGAGGTTCCGCGAGCTACCTGAAGAAGTATATGGTAAACTCAAGAATGCAAGCCTGCTCTCAAAATACAGCCTCGCTTTTTTCCCCATGACCATCAAGTTGATGCATATGTCAAACACAGTGAAAAAAACCTAGAGAGTCATATTATTTCCTTAACGTTCCATCGTTCTCAGTTGGGCTGTCAGAAAATGCATGGTGCCAATGCTAGGCATGGAATTTGCCAGCAGTGGAAAGAAAATCAGAAGCAAGTAGAGAGCAATGTTGGTTAAAATTATCTCAATTCTTAGAACCATTTCTTCCCACAACCCATATTTAAGGACAAATTCTGGAAACTCTATTCAATTCTCATTCAGTTTAACAGGCGCTCACCCTCTGAAGTGCCTGGGAATTGTTTTTGAAAGGCGGCTGAACAACAATGTCAACTTTTGGCCCAAAGTCAGCTGGAAACAAGCCACATCCTAGACACAGTTGGCCCTCAGGATATGCTTCCAAAGACCTTGACAAACTTAAAATTAAATTTTAATTATCACTGTTCAGCTTGATTTATAATAATTGTCAATATCTGTGGTTTCAAATAACACATTTTACAACATGAACAGTCAGAGAAAATATTTTCCTAATGACTAAAGGGAGGAAGAGTCTGCAGTGAGTCCAAGAATTATATTATCAATCTTATTTATTATTTTTTTAAACCATAACATACAAACATTCAGGAGACATTGATCTAAATTGAGGTGAAAGGCTGAAGAATACTCTGTTTTCCTTGTTTTGCAGCAATCAGATTTAGGAGTCTACTCCTGTAGACATAAGACCAGCTGAGTTCCCAAGAGTTCACAGACATAATTAATGGCATTTGAAATGCTCACAAATTTTGAAGAGTCCATAGAACCATAAAAATTTTACTTGCCAATTATTTTTTTAAAATAATTATGATGTGCCAAGAGTTGATAACTTATTCTTTTGGACAAGGATTCTTGTGATGTTGTTCACAGCAAGTGAACCCACAACCATTTTGTACCCACAAGTCTCATTAAAATATTCAGCTCTCTTTTCGTTCCTGTAAAGTTGCATGAGAAAGGTAACTTTTAACATTGGGCTTTCAAGCTTATCAGCTTCTGGGCAATATTTCTGAAACAGACTGCCATGACTTAAAGGGTACCAGGCAGAACAACAAACAAACTCGGTTTCTCAACTGGCGTCAGTGTTTCTTGCCTTTGAGCGATGGCCACTCGCAGAACCACAGGCACAAGCTGTGGTTGTGGCAGGAATTTTCTAAATCAAAACTTCAAGTTGCTCAGAAATGATCTCCTCTCCTGCTTTGAATCTATTTACAAAGAAATTATTGCACATGGTTTTAAACAAGAGGAGTAAAAGGATAGATTAAGAATATAAGAGCAACTCAATTCATTTGAAGTAAGAACTGCTAAGTTACAGAGAAAAAATAGATCCCAATAAAGTCAGCAGAGGAGTCTTCAGAGGTCATAAACCACAGAAATATTGCAGTTACTGTCCCTGCTCTGAGTAAATGGCTCACAGAAACAAATCCTGTCATTTGCAAGTATTGTATTGGCAGGTCAGTGTAACAGATGATGTACATATCCTCAATGACTTTTTTTTCCTGTATGAAATGGGTAAAACTAATCTATGTTTCCATTTTGATTGTTTTTGCAACTTGACTCTGAAATTGCTTCTGCCATGGGTCTGTGAATTCCTGGCCATTGCTTGATTCATTCTTAACAGCAGTCACTTCAGTAGAAAAGATATTATAAGCTTTTGCAATTTTGCTTTCTTTTTAAAGGTAGCCTCCTGCAACAATTTCTTCCTAATAAGCTATTTGTTTTTCATAATACCGATTGAATGAAACATGTTGCTTCATGATTCAAATTTTGTCTCATTTACAACATTCATTTATTTGGGCTATAAATAAAATTATCATCGCCTTTCTTTTCAATAACTAATGTGAGTAAAACTTGCTGATCCTGAACCTCATATACAATGGAAAAAAAGAGGACTTTCCAGCTTTTCTGCATTTTACCTCTCAGACAATTCCTAAACCAAAAGGCTTCTTCACAAATTCTTCGCTAATTTACAAACACAAGCCCAGAAACTCCACCTATCATCTGGAAGACTGTATATTAAACCTATCAATTATCTCATACCCTGCCCTAAAGCAAAATTTCTCCTTTAAGAATTACAGTGCATTATCCTGTAACAATATTTTTCCTCTCCTCTCACCCAGGCAGCAGAAACATGAGAAGGTGATGAAAACCTCGGTGCGAGTTCACTGAAAGCCACGGGAGGGTGAAGTCTACGTCTCAGCTCAGCTCCAGACTTCTAGCTGAAGTCTGATTCTCCGCCTCTGAGAGTAATACGGCTTTAAAATGTTTTTTTGACAGCCTATTCTAAAGTTAGAACATCACTTACTGTCCATGTATATGTAACACTGGCAGTTGCGATGGGCTGCACAAAGGCCTCAAGTAATTCTGCACAGAACCTGTCCTCCCAGATAGCAGGAAGAAATCAGGCCCAAGATGACTAATTTTGAGCACAGACTCTTCGACAGCCTCACAAACCATGAAAATCCTCCTGGTTTCTAGGCTGCTAGCCAAATCAATGTTTAGGAGGATGAGTAGGGAAGACTTAAATGGCAATTCAAGGCAATAGAAACAACTGTTGCTCCAGAGGAAGAAGCCTTTAATAGCAGAAGTATAAAACTGTTATTGAAATTCCATGAGGGATTTTGGGGGAACGGATCAGCGGGGCTTTAGATGACTGCAGGCAGGGGAAGACACACAGAGTTTGTGTTCCCTAGGCTGTGTGATCTTAGGATAGGATAGGAAGGCAGGGTCCTACCCCTGAATAAATTTTCCCTGTGCTGGAGATCACAGTATTTGCCCCTTCTTCAGTCACCTGGAGAAAAGGCCTCTTCATCTCCTCTTCAGAACGGAGAGGTCTCATCCCTGCCAGAGCTCTGCCTTGGGGCAGTGCTGGGGTGTCGCGGGAAAAGGACAAGCACAACCTCTCCGTGGTGAAGCAGGCACACAGCTAGCATCCCCCCGGTGCGGGGACAGGTCACCTCTGCAGGTCTGGATTACCGGGCCTGCAAACCTGGCAATGCAGACAACACAATACCATGGTAGTATTAACACCTAATAATTTTTCTGTCATTGGATATTGCATATTTCTTAGAACTGTGGTAATACCATGAAACCTGCATATCACCCATTATTACAGGGAAGCTTTGTGACAATTATCTTTTAAAGTAGGAGGTTCCTATAGAATTGTAACTTTAACTGTATGTTCTCAGAGTTCAAGGTTCATTAATTCAACAGTCAATTTATTCTTTTGTAAAAAGGTTAGTCCAGAAGCTACTATTTGAATAGAAATAACATTTCATAAGAAGCAAACCACAGGACAGACAGTAACTAGCAGATAGTTTGTATTCGTTTGATAAAACTATAAATTGTTGGCTTGATTGAAAAGAAATCTAAGAGATAAAAATCTGTTTGGAACACAAATTTTGCTTTCTGTCAATTTACTCTTTTGTAAAAAGGTTAGTCCAAGGCTACTATTTCAATAGAAATAACATTTCATAAGAAGCAAACCACAGGACAGACAGTAACTAGCAGATAGTTTGTATTCGTTTGATAAAACTATAAATTGTTGGCTTGATTGAAAAGAAATCTAAGAGATAAAAATCTGTTTGGAACACAAATTTTGCTTTCTTATAGCTGTTTATCAACACCAACAAGACGGCTATACAATATAGAGTTTAAAACTTCAACTGCTTAACATCTTCCAAGCAAGGACGGTGGCGTAATAAAGCAATGATCTCAGGATCTGTATCCAGAGTTACTAAAAAATTATGAAAAAACTAAGAGATTTTCAACTACAAGTTTAGTTGACAGTTTTTTAACTACAAGTTAAAAGCATCTTTCCAGCCAAATCATTATTCCTCTTCCATGGGCAACAATGAGCTTTTTCCAAAATAATTTCCTAGTAAAACAGTATGAGGTAGATTTACTGCATTTATCTTTCAATTCTGTACCAGCAAAAAAAAAAAAGACAAAACTTAGATACAGAAAAGTCCACAGCACAGCTGCCTCCTTCAGGGACATGGGAAGGATCTTCAGTGAAGAACCTGGACCAAAGCTAAGATTAGCATCCCCTGACACAGTATTCACACAAATTGGTTCTGAAATGCAGAATCTTTCAATAGAGTGGGAGGAAAAATCTTCAGACTGCTTTATTTTCTTAAGAAAGAAGAACTAAAACCAATCGAGTCAAGAAGAGAGGAATGACTTTGGATCATTTGAATGGTGAAGGTGAGTTGTGTCTTGTGGAAGTCAGTGTGATGTGTGCTGTGCTGACACCATATTTATTAATACAGAGCATAAATGCCACAGGAGCTGGGGTTCCAGGGACAGCTTCACCCTCACATACAGCATCCTTCCTCCATTCATTTCCTTTTCTTGGAGGGAGCATCCCACTATGGGATACTTAACTACAGAGGGAAACTGAAGAGTTATGATACACCCCATTGCAAAGCCTTCAACCCCATGTAAGAGCTTCAAAAAAGGGACTGAATTTAACAGTCAAAGAACAAGTCAACATCAAGAGCCTGTCAATCACTCGGGCAACTTCTTAGCAGAGAGAAAGGCAGCATGCCATTGCAATAGTGTGTACATAACACACAGAGGCATGAACAAGACTTCTTTTGGCCTTGAAGGATCTAGTCCAGATTTAAACTCCCGGGCTATTGGCTTGGCTTCAGGCTGCCAGTTGTACAGCCTCAGATGGCAGCCTACATTTTTCTGCTTAGTGCCTTCTGTTCCCAAGCAATGGATGTTGGATCTTTATGGGAGTTATGAATTATTGGATGCATGTCCAGAAGCTTTTTAAAGGACCTTCAGGAGACAGGTGGGAGGTAATCATAAAGAAGAAAAAAAATAAATTAGATGATTGATTTAAGTTTGAATCAAAACTCGTCTCTCTCAATTAGACTTTTTGCTGTTTTCAATGGATTTACATCCTATAAATACATCAAATGCAACTGCAGACATTTTCAGCACAAACATGAAGTGATCTAAGTAATGTTAAATTAGTTTGTAAAGTTCTGTTAAATAAGTTGGACAAGTCAAGACAAACATATAAGACTCCACACTCCCTTCAAGGGCCACAGTAAGAACTTTTCATTACTCTTAGATGTGCTTTGCTCCTCTCTCTCACAAAGCTGTATTGCTAAGTTCCACAGGTGTCTGGAGCAAACAGCGTAACTGGGAGAGAGAAGCATGCAGGGAACACCATCTCCGAGTCCCTTGCATCCTCTCCACCTGTGAGCTGAATCCCACTTGAGAAAACAGGATTACTTAATGCCAAAACAGCTTTTCTGAGTCCCAGCAGCTCTTAACTCACTGTTCTAGCCTGCACGAATACAAAAAGCAGCACATCCAAACACAGACGGGGTGCTGTACACTACATTGGGACTGTAACTAGCACAGGACGATGACGGCTGAAGCTATCCAGTCCCAGAGAGACCAAGATTTCCCTTGGTTTGACTCCCTTTCCCCCATCCCGTATCTATTCCATCCTTGCAGCTGAAAGTGGGAAACTCACAGGGATGTGGGGAACCCAGCATCCACACAGGTTCATCCCCACGGTCTTGGGATGCCGTCCCTACAAGAGCACAGAGATGGCAGAATGCAAGAGGATTTTCCAGTCTGTCATTTCCAAGACCTTTTACTACACACTGTAACACATGAAGGATACCAGAAATTACACTGCTGCTATTTTCCTCAGTATGTGGTGAATCACACTTACAACACGCACAGGAACAGATCTATAGAGTGGCTCCACGTACCACTCTTTGATTTGATTTTCATTTCACCCTTAGTTATTCAATATTTAAGCACTATCAGTCTAACGCATTAGCTTTTTGAGTGATGGTATCTCTTCAAATGAGACAATATCAAGCATTTGGTGCCAAAACTACTATTTTTTGCCAGTAAAATTAAGTCCTTTGCCACTTTCATGCATACCTTGTATGTACACAAGACCTTTAACCAAAATACATGCTGCTTCTTTTGCAGAGTGATTTCTTCTTTGGTCAACAGTACATGCACTGACTGCTGAGTGGAGGATAATCTAAAAATTTTAACTTCAGCTTTCAGTTTTCCTAACCTTATACAATAACTGCAGTCATGTCTCGCTTGATATCAGTTGACTATAAATGTTTTTGCTTACCTAGAGGCCAAAAAAAATAGAGACAGAAGACAGAATGTAGCATTTCAAAAGAAATATTATAGCCATTAGTTCCACAAACACATTGTACCTAACCCAGAACCAAATTCTGCCCTCAAAAAAAGATGTGTCTTTTGTAATTATTTGTATGTGTGTACGTACAGAAAGTGAAGGGGACAGAATATGAGAGGACAGTCTAGCCCCTGAATTTCATAAAGAAATGTCTGCCTCAGGTGTCTGAATGTTATGGAGATCTATTATATTGTTTTCTTTGTTTAACAAGACTTAGAGTGTATTGCAAATGGAGTTCCTCAACAAAATGAATTAATTATTTTACAGAAAAAGTTAGGGTTTATTTTTGCACTGACTTTTAATTTTAATTCACAATGCTTCTACCAGCTCTAGCTGTCAACATTGGTTAAAATGAAACAGGCAAGGAGAAGATCTGGACCAATTTTAGCATATGATAAAAAATGTGTAACTTGAAAATAGCTAATAGAAATCTGGCACAATATTCACAGATTGCAATTTCATTCGAATATGATTCACAAATCCTTGTGGGTTAAGTACTACTATTTCTGTGATATGGAAAGAGTAGCTCGAAAGTCAGTGTCAGAATAAGCTCCTAGCTTGTGTTTCTGTGCTCACCCCACTCATGTTCTATAGCTCCTCTTTGAAGAAATCTCCCATTTCAGCATATGTTCAGATCATTTATGCCACTTCTCCTAGGAAAAGGTAATTTTCATGTGCTGTGTCAACGGCACAACCTAAGATATCCCACAGTGGATGCAACTACTGCAAATAGAGTTTGGCAAGAAATGTCTCAGCACACAACATTTTAGAATTTTCCTGTGCTGAACTAGGAAATGACAGAGACCTTTATAAATAAAAATCTGATACATTTCAGCAAGAAATTTCATAATTTTTAAATTGGCATTTTACAAGAGAAAGGAAAAAAAGAATTATATTCCTTTTATACTACTGGATGCAAAACAAAGTGATAAAGGCATCTATCTTAGACTCATCACGTGGTCTGCACTGGTTGGGACAGCCCTCAAAAGCAGTTCCCCAGGTCTTCTTTGGAATGCTTCTCTGCTTGGAAAACCCATAGTTAAAAATCAAACTGTGGATTTTCCCCATCTTTCTCTCTTCAGTTTTGGCCCTAATGTGAAGAACATGGTGCAACAATTTGGCATGTTTCAAACATCCCGCTTTTCTTCTTCCTTTTTTTTCTTTTATTCATACAAGATCACCTTGGTCTTTGATAGATCAGTTTGAAAAATCCATTGGGATTCTGAAAGCAAAAGCAAAAGCAAAATGCAGGCAATACATGGCAAAGATAAAACAAGTAGCTCTAAAAATTGCTGGAGCATCAGCACAGTGCTGATAGAGTAGTGAATCAAAAGATACACATTCTTTAGGGTTTCATTGCAACAGTCCTGCACTGAAGGCATGAGAAAACTCAGATGAGTCACACTGAGTTATAACATTTATCATAAACCAATGCTAGTAATGCAAGCAGACAAGAGAAGTCACAATCTGATGCGTTAGTCCAGAAAGAACAGGAACAGACAGATTTTCTGTGAAACAGCTTAACACAAAATAAATATAAAAGCATCTTTGTTCTTTGAGACAGCCCTCTCATTGGTGAAAAAAATTCACCCACAATTCATACTCTTTTTTAGAAATTCTTGGGTTTAAATTAATGTTTTGAGTACAGCATTTTCCTCCAGCCTAAAGGTCAAAGGAATTTTAAAGCTGGTACATTTCTATTAAAAGTACAGTGGCTCTTCCCTCTGTCCCCAAAGTCAGGGAAAGGAGAGGAGCTCAAGGCAATCGGCTGCTGCATTAGATGGTGAAACAATTCTGCCCTGGTTCTTCCCTGAACTACGCTCCCTTCCCTTCACACAATTTCCCTTGCTACTTTTCATACACTGCTTCCAGCTACTCTTCACGCGCTGCTTCCACTGGGGATGATGAAAGTTTGTCCATGTGTCAAATTATTGGTAGTCACTTCTACCCATAAAATAAAAGTGACATACCATAATGATACCCTGTCCTCCAGAGCACTCTCACAAGATTGCAAAGCATTTCAGAAAAGGTATAAAACTATCAGCCTCAAGTTACCGGGAATGAAACTGAGACACAGCATCAGCCACAGTAAAAGGACAGACATTACTGGAAGCAGCCACTAATTACTGGTTTCTCTTTTTCACCACCATTTTGCCCATCATCTTTGAAAAGTTATGCCAGATCTCGCTTTTCCTGGTTGTTTGCTTACAAAGAAGAATAAACTGCTGCAAGTCTCTTTTCCCTCTGAGAATCACACTGGTGATATTGTGGCTTCATAGCATTACAGAGCTGAAAAACAAGGAGAGGTAATATCAGGGCATGACAGCGAAATCCAGTTCCTGATCCTTAACCCTCTAGACTGCAGAAGTACTAGATTTCATAGGCAGCAGGACCATCATTATCTTCAAGTCTGACCTCCTGTATAATGAAGGCCACAGAATTTCATTCAGTAATTCAGTCAGTGGAGGGAATTAATAAGGGATGCTCAACTCTGCCTGCTAAAGCAGCTCTTGAGACTACTGGGATAGTAGTAAGGTTAAAAGGAGGGTAAGGTTATCGGTTGGGTGCTCCATTCCAGACAGTAAAAGCTAGGTTAACTCTGTACTGTCCAAATATAAAAACTGGCAGACTTTCTTTGTTAGCCTTTATCCTCATTTATCTGCTCATTTCCAGGCTGTAGCTACACAATAGAGCCACCACCCTGAAGCCCTGAGCTACTGGCCAGCTCTACAGCAGATTTCCTTAAACCTAACCACAGTCCAGCCCAGTCCTGGAACCTTCACCAAGGAGATGAGCCAATCCTTTTCACCATCTCCCTTCTAATATACATTTTTCTGTGGTCTTTTATATATGTTAGCACAAACACATGCCATGAGCTCAGAAAATCTGTCAGCAATTCACAGATGGCCAATCATGTAAGAAGCTTTGGTAGGGCTACAAGGTCTGACTAGAGATGTTAGGCATCTCTATTATGACTTGGAGCACCTCAATTTGTTGGTTTCTTCTCCCCAGTAACTAGTGATAGGACAAGAGGAAACGGTCTCAAGTTGCACCAGGAGAGGTTCAGGCTGGACATTAGGAAGAACTTCCTCCCTGTTAGAGTCGTTAGGCATTGGAATGGGCTCCCCAGGGAGGTGGTGGAGTCACCATCCCTGGAGGTGTTCAACAAACGTTTAGATGTGGTGCTTCGAGACATGGTTTAGTGGGTTCAGTGGGCATGGTGGCATTGGGTATACGCTTGGACTTGATGATCTTTGAGGTCTCTTCCAACCATAACGATTCTATGATCCTATGATTCTATAAATTGGTAATGTTGAATCAGGGTTAGCCTTGTGCAGAGAATAGAGCCAGCTGCCCTACAAATTTAGCTTTATATTCTGAATTACTTTAACTCCTGACATTCTTTGGGAATATGGGACTGATAGAATATGCAAGAACGGTGCCTGAAAGTTGCATTTGAATTTAATGTTGTTGCCATGTCTAATAGAAAATGCAACTTAAAGGGGAGCGGTTATCAAAGACCGAGCTCTGAGGCTAGACCCAACACCCGTCTGTTTTCCAGGGTAGCACACGTTGCCTGTTTGTTATGAGCAAAAAGTAAACTGTGTGTTATTCACAGTTACAGAAAAAGCAAAAGGTCAAAACATTGCTGGGGAGGCACATCACGTGGCCTTTTCTTACTGCTGTTTTGCAGTTCTGTACTGCCTAGAAACCCCAGTAGGGAAGGAAAGAAAATGGACGAAACAGTCTTTGAAAAGAAGTTTGGCAAGGCTTTTGTATCTCAAATGCTAGAAAAACATCATACTAGAAAAACATTGTATAAACCTTGCTTTGAGGATTACTTTCATCCTTATTTTATAGGGATAAAACAATGGCAAATGAGCAGAATGAAAAACAAGTAAACAGTAATAGCACCCAATTTACAGGAGAGAAATCACAGTAAAAAACACAGCAGTGTCTCCTTCCTTCAAGCAAGTGTGCAGACAGAAGTGTCCATGCTAAACGGTCCAGAACATGGGCCAGTTTATCAAATGAGAAGATTCACCATGAGCTGTAAGTTGTCCGCATTTTAAACAAATGAACAGTAGCCCATTGCAACAGATGCTACCTCCAATATGAGACCTCCCTCGCAGAGCTTTCCTAAGTCCCACTTGGGGAGTTTCTTCTGAATCACTTCACCGTGGCCAGGCTGGGGACATTTGCTGGCTACAGGAACAGCAGGAAAGTCCATTCTCCAAACACCCCCTGTGTCCCAAAGCTGCAGTGAGGACATCCACAAGAAGACAAGTCCCTCACACAGCCCTGACCTTTCCTTTTCTGCCAAGGCAGCAAAATCCTCCAAAACCCAGGCGTGCACCTGCACCAAGGCATCCCACAACCACCATCTTCCTGCAGCAGCCTATGTTGATAGTGGTGGTTCCTTTGACAGCCCTACTTTTTCAGGGGGTTCCTGTGAATACCTAATTTCACTTCTTTTCAGAGAGGCCTTGATGACAAGAAGCCTGGTCAAGCTCCAGGCCTCCTAATTTGACCAAATGTTACATTCTACCATATCATATGTGCCTCCCGTGTAACTCACAGACTTGTACTCATCCTGAAAATTTTAACTTAATGATATTTAAAATACTGCAGTTACTTCTTTCTTTATGTGTAAACTTTACAAATGTGGCTTTCTTCTATCTGTACCCTGATGTGTTGGATGCACCCTGTGTATGCCCATTTGACAGGAACTGGTTTGGGTCAATGGCTGATTAGCCATTTGTTTGCTGTTTGAAAATCTCCACACAGATGCTGGATGTTTTATTTTCTTTTCCTGATTGCTTTCACACATGAAGCTGTAAGGACATGTTGATTGATCGAATGAAACCATTGCACACTTAAACTCACATCGAGCGTGCCAGGTGAGGAGTCCATGTAATTGCCTGTTTTGGTCACTGGTGCTTGTGGCAACCTGTCATCTCTTTGGCTTCCTCCATTTGCAAAATACTTCAAGTGTTTGAAAGCTCCAGTCCTGTCCCATTTGTGCACCCCAGAACAAAGCTCACCCTCCAAATAACTCCCCTTCATTTATATTTTGTAAACTTTTAAGAAGGTAGGCAAAATTTGCAATACAATAAGTCTTCCCTCATGAAACTGTAGTGGAATTACTGGCAAATAAGCATCATTGTCTCTGCTGGATGGATTTAGACTCAATTTTAACCATTTTGCCCTCCAGTGGCTCTTATTGACAACATGGCAAAAGGCTCCCTTAACCTCATCAGTTCTGATGTAATTATAGGCACTTTGAATCCAAAGACTAATTTCCATCAAGCATTCTATTGTTTCAACTATAACACATTAATATGTGAAATGCATACATTAAATAAATTAAATGAAAAAACTTTCCAATTTTTAAACTATGCTCATTTACTTATTTATTTTTGTCATTAGAGAAAAATTATTCTAAAGTATCGTACTTCTTACATACACTTTGTCAAAACATTAAGTTTAAAATACAAATGCTTATAGATCATATTATGAGTGTAATCTCTCTGCAGTTTCATCTTTTGTGAAGCTGAAGATACAGCTTTTGTAGCAAGGACAGTCATTATGTTTTTGAACAAACAGAATTCATTCAGTGACAGGTTTATTGCTTGTTTATCTTAGAAATATTTGCTACAATGGACATCATAGAAAATTGCAAGAAACTGAAATATTGAATGTGTTTTGAATTGCATTATATGGAATTCTACAGCTGGAGTGGTATTTGATAAAGCAATGTTCTCAATTCACATCGTCACATCCAAGAAGGATGCTTGAGTTCCTGAGAAAAAGATGCTTGGGTTCACTAGAAAAAGCTGGAACTTATTTGTTTTCTGTCAATATTTTTGGTTGACTAAAGCAAGGCTTGAATCTTCTTGACATCGTAATTTCATTGTATCCCAGGATCTGCACAGAACTGAATAACTCTCCTTGCTTGAACTGCCAATATTATTGCTTTAAAAGTTTACAGAAGCAAGGAGTGAACTGTAAATTTGACAGTGCTGTGGGATATAGAAATGTGGCATTTAAAAAAATCCCTCTAAGTGCTTTTTCAAAATGGCAGGATTAGGGACAAAGGTTGCATTTTTTACATTATTTACAGTCAAGTTGCTTAGATCACTTATGGAAAAAGCAGCCATGAGACTTATTATACCCACAGCCACCCGTCATTGTGATATATGTCACGGTGAAAAGATAAGACGAGCTCCAGTGGAGGGAATGACTGAGATGAGAAATGCTGGGTACCACATGCGGCAGCATTTCAACCTGCAAACTCCCCAAACATGAAGAGTTAAGAGTCAGTGTAAGGTCTCTCCCCAAATACTGTATTCTCCACCCCACAGAAGCAGAAGAACTGCAGTTCTTTGTACAAGTACTAAATCAGGGAAGAGACAATATAAACTTTAAATGAACAAGAGATTTCAAGAGGTCTTAGAGAAGTTAATTCTGTTTCCTACTAGAAAATGAAATTTCTTACCTGACTGGAATACGAAAAACTCTGAATGGTCTATCCTTGTACTTTAACTGGGTATAATTCACCTTATAATTTCTCTGGTACTCCTTAAAACTGATTTCAATGGGTGCCTAAGCAGCACCGCTACACAAGCTCTTGAGAAGTATCAACAAAGCATGCTAACGCAATGCTACACTAACCACTGTATTGGCAAACCTTTTGGCTCAAATTTAAATATACTTTCCCTGCCCTGGATACTTCCTTACCTCTTCCCCCTCATCAAAAATGAGCATCAGTAAATGAACATGGCATGTGAATTCCTTAGACAATCACCTGCATTTAAAAGTTACAGATGAGCAAATCCTCTCCCTCCTCCACTCTGCAGTGTTTTGAAAAGCTGAACTTCTGTGGCAGCAAGTCACCCCCAAGAAAGATCCGCACACTCAAAGGCAGCACAGGGTACCTATCAGCAGCAACATGTTTGAAGGAAGAGCTGAAGGCAATACGTAGATAGAAAAAAGCCAAGGCTGAGCTGGGGATGTTTAGGCGGGGTGAGTCAAACTCCATTCAAAGTCACAGAATAACAAATTTTAATAGTATCTGACTTGAAAGGAATTTTTTTTTTTTAACATTATTTTGTTCTGGAACTTGTAATAACCTGACATTTCTTAAAATACAAAAATTGAAGTACAAAGAGCCCAATTAAGTAATCCTGAGACTATGAAACAAGCCAGGTGCGGCAAGAAAATTCAAATTAACACTCATCTCAAGCTTCAAATCAAGTGTCAGTTTGTTCATTTTTATTTCAATTTATTGTAGTCAACGTTAGTTAAAGTTGGAGACATTTGTTCTCTTGCTAATGATATACACATAACTCCCACTTACATCCCCTTGCTCCTTCCAATTAAGAACTTCTGAACATTTCAGCTAGAAGGCTTATCTGGCACAGATTATTCACTGTATCATATGGATTCAGGTTCTTATGTCTGCAAGCTCTTTAGAGCAGCAATTTGTTCTTTGTTTAGTATATTTTGCAGTGTATAGTGCTAA
This sequence comes from Cariama cristata, assembly GCF_000690535.1. Classification (NCBI taxonomy): domain Eukaryota; kingdom Metazoa; phylum Chordata; class Aves; order Cariamiformes; family Cariamidae; genus Cariama; species Cariama cristata. The sequence continues at coordinate 60,666 of NW_009623737.1, forward strand.
ATAAGCTTAGGGAGTGCTATTCACTGAGGCATGTTTGTGCTCAGTGGATTTGGCGTTGCCTTGTGCTTTGTTGTTTCAATCTGTGCAAAACCTCTCTCCAATGCAATGTATAAAATCCAGGCTGCCTGTAAGTCAATCTCTTTCTTAAGGAAATCTTCAGACTAAACATACAAAAATTAGTGGGTCTGAGAAGCACTGCAGGTGGAAATGAAGCACACATTATCCTACCTTACTATTCCCCAAGTATACAAAACGAGCACCAGCTCACTGCTTATCTTCTCTGCACAACTAATTGCCTTCCTTACCACATGGTTCTGACACATCTTGTGGGAACACTGGGAACACTTAACACCAACCAAGCAACAAAACACCACCAGTTCCTTGGCTTGTTCAATTCAACACAGCTTGTCCAAGTTAACCACGTCATTGTTGCATTATCTCTTTACTTTTCAGTCTTACTGAAATAAACTTTGGAAAGTATAAAGAGAAAAGGCTCCCCTCGTCAACGCAGAACACGTGATATTCTATGAAAGCATCGCATCTGTTGAGCTCCCAGCTCCGTCCTGTGAACATGCTCCCTGCCACTGCAGAGTTTGTGGGATGGGAGAGAGCTACAGAGCTGCCTCTTCTCCCCTTCAGGAGTCTGAGAAGGCTTTACTAGCAAACTGCATGTGAACAGAGTTTTGTCAGGTCAAGCCTACAGTCAAATAAAACAGCACCATCCGACAGAGTACATGTCCTTCCAACATAGACAAATATCAGGTAGCAGCTTAGCACATACCATTACGCTTAGCACTATTAATCCTGACACACATTACTTTCTCCCGTGTCAAGCTAGTGAGTAGCACCGTGGCTGTGGGACTGGATGGGGCACAGATGCTGAGGGATGGCCAAGCCCAGCGGTTGCAACACATGGGCTTGGAATTCATTTCCTATAAAAGTGGCAAAAAATTTGGTCTTTGAAAATCCTATGTCCTCCATGAGAAAGAAATGCTTTCCTTCAAGAAAATATAGGGAATGTCTTCCATTTTATTTAAATAAAGCTTTCTAATCATTACTGTTGTTAAGGGAATTGGAAATGGGTAATTAGCAATTTTCACTCTTTGTCAGTTTTCCCTGAAGGAAAGGGAAATTTAATGTAACACATTTTATATCTTGTGTGACACTCGTCCTCCTGACTCTTATATCAGAGACTGAGCAAGGGATGTTTAGATAAGACACCATAAGTTGTTACAAGGACTGTGTAGCCAAGGGGTGAACATATTCATGCTCTCAGTTGACTGATACAGGAGAGTACTCGTAATACCTACAGGTTATAAGAGATTTGAACACAGACTGAATTGCTAGGATGACTGGAAGGATACTTACAGTGAGCACTTGATTTCTGAAGTTGCTATACAAGCCAAGCAATCTGTTCAAAACACTGAAAAACATCGACACTTCTTTCTCTGATAGGGATCCATGAAAGCCAGAGACAAGAGTATGCTGATGAGATTTCCACTGAGGGAACAAAGCAACTTCACAGAGCTACAGGACCAGGCTTCTGCCTTCACTCAGACCAGCATCCATCTGTAGAAACTTCACCAGCCTGTCCTTCATGGAACAGCATCAAATCCTTAAATAGCTTTATCAAAAGGAAATATTTCATGTTTCTAGTCCATTGACCTGACCTCACACTTACTTGACTGCTAAGCTCTTAATTGCAGCTGATTCTAATTTAGTATACACTGAAATAGCTTGATTATCTTCAGTGCCGATTTGTATCACATAGGAGCTTGGTCCACTGGCTTTCTTAAAATGATTCTTGATTTACTCTGAAGCTTCTGGGGGTGAAATCAGGCCTTGGATCTTCTTTACATTGAAGCTTCAAGCTGCAAGCCTAATTTTGAAAAGGAGGTTGACAAAAAAGTTCTTCTGTAATATGTAGATTAGCGAGGCAGAAAGTGTGCCAGTTAGCATTAAACTTAACCGCCCTCCCCTCCTTCTGCCTGTCTTAACCTACCATATCTTTTAACCTGCTCTTTAAATAAACAAGAACTGGTTCAGGTTGCATATTTTATCTCACAATTGCTTCTGGTGCTCCAAGATCACAGTAACAGTGATTTTAGAATCATAGAATTATAGAACCATAGAATCGTTTAGGCTGGAAATCATTTTAAGCTGACCTTTAAGATGATCAAGCCCAACTGTTAACCTAGCACTGCCAAGCCCACCACTAAACCACATCCCTAAGCACCACATCTACATGTCTTTTAAATACCTCCAGGGATGGTCCCCCCCCCCCTCCCCTGGCCAGCCTGTTCCAGTGCCTGACAACCCTTTCAGTGAAGGAGTTCTTCCTAACATCCAAACTAAACCTCCCCTGGTGCAACTTGAGGCCATTTCCCCTTCTCCTATCGTTTGTTACTCGAGAGAAGAGGCTGACCCCCACCTGGCTA
>NW_009623738.1:0-8173 GCF_000690535.1 Cariama cristata
AAGGAGGAGGGGGATGCACTCGTTATTACACTCGTCATCCGGAGCAACTGCTATGTGTACTGAGGCCCTTCTTCCTGGGAAGTGGCTGGACAGCGGCTGCTGAGAAGAAGAGAATCAATCTCTTGTTTTCCCTTGCTTCCATGCACGACCTTTGCTTGTGCTTTACTAAACTGCCTTTATCTTGACCCATGAGGTTTTTTTCCATCTGATTTTCTCCACCCACCCCCGCCTCCTGCTGAGGAGGGGAGTGATAGAGCAGCTTGATAGGCGCCTGTTGTCCAGCCAAGGCCAACCCACCCCAGTCCTTTTTGGCGCCCAACATGGGGCATCAGACAACGGCAGTTTTGTATTAAGTGTGCTATAGTTATAGTTATCAGGGAGCAAGCGTCTGTGCGAGTCACAGAGTTTGTTGGCTGCGCTGCTTATCTCTGCGTTTTGCTGAGCTTGGGAACGTGCAAGTGCAAACAACGGCTGTGCGCTTTGCCCTGGCACTGGTGGCCTTGCTGTGCCGGGGAGCTCGCTGGGGGAGAGGATAAAGAGCCCGGATCCCTCACGGTGTGGCACTGGCCCTTCTCTGGATCTGAAAAAGTAACTGACCTCCAAAATTCAGAAATTGCCTTGAGCCAGCCATTTGCCCTCTTCCCTTTTGTTCTTCAGTTCCACCTGCCTATCGCTACCTCAAGGTTTTCATCACTTCCCACCTTTGCCTCATTCCTTGCCATACGAGCTCACTTTTTCCGCTTGCCCTTCTTGTCAGTATTGGTGAATTTTTGTTTGTCACGGCGCTGCTCCCAGCTGTGGGAGGACCAGGACGTCGGTCCCATCCATCCCTGCCCACCATCCGCGCACCCCGGGGCTCCCCACACCTCCCCGCATTGGCTCCCATCTCGGCTCATCCTCTTGCCCAGTCCCCCCCGCACCTCCAGCCTCCTCTCACATCTTCTAGTTGGGCTCCTGGCTGTTCGGGGCGACTGATCCAAGCCATGAAAAAGATGTTTATTCTGCAGCATCCCTTAAAATAGCTTTTCTGCTTTATCTCGTTTCACTCCTACTCTGACGGCGTCCCACCGGGCGCTGTGTGACAGGACCAGTGTCAGTGATGCTGCAACGCTGCTCTCCTAAGCCTCTCTAATCTGCTCTGTGTTTAAGGACATGGAGGGTTTTTCGTGCCATATGGAATCCTCATACAGCAACAGCGATGTCTTTTTGCTGGCAGCAGTCAACAAACAAGCAAAGAAGACGTATGTTACCCATAGCTGCTGCTTATGGACAGAGGAAAAGATGGCTCTGGCTGTGCGAAGGTACCCGAGATGGCGAGCAGAGCCTGCCACAGCTTTGCATGCTGCCTCACAGAAACGATCGTGGTGTGCTCTGGCCAACTGGTCCTGCTGGGATGGGATGGCAGGGCTTCACGGTCAGCCCATCGGTACCTGCAGTGACCTTAATTCGGTGCAGCAACATTCATTGCAGTGGCTGAACGTGACACTTGGAAATGGCTCAAGAATGGGAGATCGGACGCTGGGTAAGAACCAATCTCATAAAAAATGGTGGGAAAGAGGAGGCTTCTGCTTCTCTGGGCTGTAATGGTATTATTAAGGGGAATCCCACGTGTTTGCAAGAAAAGCTTAAATTCAGCCCTTCCTTGGTGCTTTGCCCTTGGGCTTCTGCCCCGCAGCGAGTGAGCCCAGCTCAGGGGAAGAGCCTGTGCGCTCCTGCCCGGCCAGCGGCTGCGGCAGCCTCGGCGTACCGGCTTCAGCTTCCACCAGCAGCACTCTTAGGTCTGCCCTCGGGCTGCTAAAAGCTGTAACAGTGCTAAAATCGAAATCTTTTGTTCTTTTTGTGGGATACCACAAGGTATCACAAGCCCTGACTGGATTTTTTCTTTTAAAGTTTATATATTGAGCCATCTTACATTGCAGAAGGGGAAGCAATTGTCATCCAGAGAGAGACCAGCGAGCAGACAGACCTAGCGGGTACCCATTCAAGAGCCTTTCCTGCGGCCGAGCCACCCAGGGAGATAACCCAGGCAGCCCAAATGGCACCGCAGGCTCTTACTGATCCCTGTCTCTGGGGGACAGAAGGACTTAAACAAACACAAGTGAGTTTCTGGGGAATTTTGCATCTTGCATCTCTTTGTTTCCCACATGAAGCCTAAGAGATGCTTCTACCTCTTCTTGTCTATACCTGCACCTTTTTTTTCTTTACCATCAGAATTCATTTACAGATCTTCTAGACTGCATGATTATGCAAGATTAGGCTTCCAGCCTTTTAATGGAAATAACAGTAGCGGTGGGTGGCTATAAAGGCAGCTTCAGACAGCAAATCCACTTGCAAAGAGAAAAGTACTTAAGGGATGTGTTTTCCGGAGCGCAAGATATTTTATAGCTAGGTTGTGTGACAGAAGTGTCTCAAGAACGGTGGCTGTAAGCTAGCAAAGTGGAGATGCAGGTATCAAGGAAAATAGGAAACACAGAGCCACACTGCGTGCTCGGTCTGTCCCGCTGCCTGAAATGCAGCACGAGTTACCGCAGCAGCAAACAGCAATCGTTTGTGCGAGCTGGTTTTGCCTATCAAAGTATCACCACTTCAGAGAGTCACTCAGCATCACTGAACGTACTTTCAGATGATGATCTTGAGCAAATAACCTGGGTAATGCTTGACATACCGACCTGTCTATCAGACACCGTGTGTTTCTTATCTTTTCGCACGTTGCACATCTATCTTCTTCTTTGAGAGGAGAAGAAAGAGAAAACGATGGCATTTAAAAAGTAGAAATGGAGAAGATGCCTTCAGATGTGGTACCAAAGCCGTGATGACCAGGATCCTTCGTGTCTTACACTGTGCAACGCAGTGTGATCATGGAAACCTTTCTTTGGAGTGCTGGGCTGTGATTGACATGCTCCTGTTTCAGTGCACTACCAGGACAGCCAGAAGAAACTCTCTGCTGGTCCTGAGCTGTAGAAGGTACATGACCTACAGACGAGTCAATCTAATTTTACTCTGTAGTGAGCACTGGCGCACCTGTATAATGAAAAGCACATTATCACATCCTTTGCTTGACTATCTCAAGAATATATTTAGTCTTCATAGCCTTCGGTACATCATGTTATTTATTCTTCCATCTAACGTATTTGGAGCAACTTGCTAGCAAGATGCTGCCCTATTTATCCTTCTAAGGACAACAATAGTGGGAATAAATGTTAAACTAACAGAAGGAATGGGGAAAAAAAAAAAAAGCAGCTCTATTTGTGCTATGCCGAGATACATTTCTTGGCAGCCCCGGAGATTCAACAGTGTGGTATTTATCACGGCAAAACGCAGAAATGTCTGATGATTACAGGAAGGAAAATAAAGACACTGAGCATAAACTGCAGACTGAGAGATAAGGGCACATTTTTACGGCAGGCAGCTGCTAAAGCGGTGGTATGTCAAGTCAGCCCCATGCTGCAACCGGGGAGGGTACAGAAGACAGGGCAGTGAGGGGGCAGAGCTGAAACCAGTGATAAACAGGACAGTTGTAACACCAAGGAGGAGAATTAGGCAGCCTGCTTAATCACATTATTTAACACCATGAGGATTATTTTTAAGGAGTTTATCCCTCTTTCATCTCCCATCAGATAATGCTGCAAAATGCTGGCGTTGGCTGCGGAGACTATTTAAGATCTTTCTTTTTGAAACGAGTCCCTGGCGTGGCGTTCAGCGAGAGAAGTCTGTCCGGCAGCACCCAGAGCTGCCTCAGAGGTTTAGCATCGACCGGAGTCCCTCGAGGACATGGTCTGCCCCTGGCTACGAAGTGGGTCCTGCCCTTGGGGCACACGCTGGATGTGGCCTTGGCTCTGTTTGAAGGTGGGTGCTTGGCATGACCCCTCCTGATGCAACGGGGACGGGTTGCACTATTATAGACCCTCTCTATGAACAGACTTAACACCCTCAGGGGGTTTTGTGGGTAGAGTGGAGGAGAGTTTCTCTCTTGGAGGGTGGGAAGCTTCCAGTCTCTGTTGGGGTTATGATATCAGGATTATTGAAACCAAGAGTCGAAGGCTAAGTTTTTTTCAGATTTCAGTTCAAAAAAGGAAATACACCATTGCCTGGACTGTTCTGGACAGTGCACAGGCCACATTCTTGGTTGAAGGATGAAGGATGGTGATGAAATACATTATTCTGTACGAAGGGAGAGAGGCTCCTGGTTTTAGCCAATGCATCCCAGTGATGGAAGTCCTCCATTTCCCTGACACAAGCACAGAGCCAAAGTAACACATGATCCTTCTGTTTTGGCTTCATGTCATCCTTTTACAGTACAGCATATTTGTTGCAAGATTCAAGGGAATGATGAATTGCACTCTAGAACTGGCATTTCCTAAGGACAATTCAGTAAAAACATATGGACATCCTGCATATGATATAGATCTTACATTCTTTGTAGGGTTAACATAGGTAGTAGCATGAGTCTCTGCCCGGCAAACTCTTCTGACAGATGCTTTCCTCATCCTCTCTGCCCTAAATAAAACCACCAGCCTTTTAGGGTCAATAATCTCCTCTCGTGCAGGTGAGGAGTTTGCTGAGTTGCCCCAGCAGCTTCCTAGGCTGGCGTGCAGACCTTGTCACTCAACAGTGCCAAGGGCATCAGAAGCAATTAAAGAAAAATGAGAACTGATTTGAAGAATGTAAAAATCATTCATCTAGCTGGGGGGGAAAAAAAAAAGGGATTTTATCATTGATATATTAGAAAGAGTAACATTTACTTTCTGATCAGTATTATGGCACCCACAGAAGTAAGTCTGAAACCTCAAGGACTTGCACCATAAATGATTTAATTCTGAAGAAGAAGAAAACAATAGCGTTGCAAATCAATCCAAGAGGCTAAGAAGGCTAGAATTAGGCAGGGGAAGGGTTTCTGACTCCAGTCTTGGCCCAAAGTAAGAAGCCAAGTATCTCCCTGGACCCCATGGCTGCCTTTCCATAGCAGTTTTTCTTCCCAGCATATCATAGAATTGCCTAGGTTGGAAAGGACCTTTAAGATCATCGAGTCCAACCATAAACCTAGCGCGGCCAAGCCCACCACTGAACCATGTCCCTAAGCACCACACCTACACGTCTTTTAAATGCCTCCAGGGATGGGGACTCTACCACTTCCCTGGGCAGCCTGTGCCAGTGCTTGACAACCCTTTCGGTGAAGAAGTTCTTCCTAATATCCGATCTAAACCTCCCCTACCATGCCCAGCTTGGTTTTGTACTCGGTCTTACAGCTGCTCTTGGAAATAGGCGGATGTTCACCCTTCGTGGCTCTCACGTGTCCTGTCCTATTGAGGCAGATGTGCTCACTGCAGGGTAAACTTAATTGGGGATGGTGGTCTCTGGGTACAGAGGATAGAAAACCAAAGATGCGTAACAAAGCAAGGTGGTTTTTGAGGGAGAATCTGAAAACTGCCATAGCCTGTAAGTATCTCTGCTTGTGCTTTGGTGGCTGCCCTTGGACAGGCAGTTTTGTCACTCTGTGCTCAGCTTCTCGTTGCTCTAACAAGGGACAAGGAGCTTCATTGATCTTCGTAAAGCATTCAGTAAGCGCCACATTTTTCTTTCATGTTCTGGATCTCCCTGCTATAGAACACATACATCAAACCCTGCCTGTAATGGAGTAATTAAATGGCACTACTAAAGGGATGTCATAGGATAGGACTGATTACAGCTCACCCAGAAATGTCTTCCCAAGTCCCAGGCCCTTTGACGTGATTCTCCCCCCTTTCTCTGAATTTCTTCCTGCATTAATTTCAGCCAGTCCTGGGATTATTTGAAAAAGGGCCTTGGGGGACTTGTTCAAAGGCACTGCCACCGCAGACGACTTTGCTTTCTGAACTAAAGCATTTCGCTCCTATCTGTCTGGACATATGAGCTGCTCAGCACTGCTTCATTAAGCAAGTTATTTTTAAATTCCCAGAAAGAGCAAAACATTGAGAGAGGAATTAGCATTTGCTGTTGAAACAGCTGCAAAAAAGAATAGCCAGAGACCCTCTCCGCGTCCCTCCTGCTAGCCCTGTGATTAACCAGACAGCAGTACCCAAAGTCACTGACATACGTTCAAGCTGCACATGGGATATTAGAAATAGTGCCTGAAGATAAGGATTGGTGAGTGACCGTCAAAACTGTGTTTTGGAGGTAAATAAGAGGGTGACCATCAACACTGAATAAGAAAATGCCTTTGAAAGATCTCTCTTCCCTCCAGCCCCATCCTGTGTTTCTCACATTTTTCTATTAAGGACACTTAAAAAACCCCTCCGTTCTGCTTTCTCAACACAAATGAACGAGAAGATTGAGCCTGCCCAGAGCCCTTGCTTCCCCTAAACAATAACTAAAACCCAGTGGACACCCAGTACTTTCAAAATGCCAAGGGACAGCAATAAAGCTGAGGTTACTTGGTTGTATTCTCACTTTGTAACATGTTTAAGTTTCCCAGCGGCTAATACTGCTCTTGCAGCACGGGGTTAAAGCAAAAGGCATGGCAATAAAACTGTCAGAGGCACGTTTTGGTAGATGTCTTTTTGCAAATGCGGATTGCCCTGCGGCTTGTGCTGCTCAGGGGAGCTATGGCTCACGCTGATGATGTTACTTGGGAAAAAATAAAAACTGTTGGAAAGCTGTAGCCTGTTATGGATATGGCCTAAACTCGAAAAGGGAGGACAGATTGACCCAAAATGGCCTTTTCACCTACCTGGGAGCGCACGTGTATCGCAGCTCAGGCAGGGTGCAACTGCTGGGGTGCCTGCGCCTGCCTGCTTCACCGCTTCCCTTCGCCCCCGCCTGCAGCCAGGGCCTTTCTGTATTTATTCGGAAGAAATCTAGCAGGAGCTGTTCTAATAACCTGCTCCAAATTCCAGCCTAATGAAGGCCGCTGGATTCCTCTGAATTAATTCGTGTTCAAACTAGAGTGTTTCCTTTGGAAAAAAAAAAAAAAAATCTCATTAAGTATTTCCAGTGATTTTTCAGTGATGGGCAGTCTGCCGTAGTAGGCAAATTGTGGGTGGACTGTGTCAGTGGACAACTTTCCTCACTGCTAAAAATATACAGCGACCTATTTTGATGTCCAGCTACCAAACACCGCTTTGCCAGATAAAGAACCCTTGAGTGTTACATCTGCCATATATCTTCCTAGAGACTGCATTTAAAATGTCCCTTAATCTTTTATTTCTTAACAATCTGTCTTCCTTGGGTGTTTTCTCATGAAGGTGTGTTTTCCAGCCCTCGGGGAAGTCTTCCAGGAGCCCACAACAGAGGTAATAAAACCTCCCTTGTCCCCCTCGGTGTCTCACTTTCTAGTTCCACAGAAGCATTAGCTCCTCCTGGCAGAGCATCTCATTCAGGAGCTCATGTTCAGCTGATTATTCCTCTTCTGAATCACTGTTTTCTATGACTGTCACCCACCCCTTAGTCCAGCTGCCGCTCTATTCTTAGGCTGATGACTTTACATCTGGCGGCACTGAAAAACACGTTGTTTACTTAAGCTCAGCTCATTAAGTGATCCAGATTAGGTTTGGTATCAGCGACCTGCCCCTAACTTCTGTGCAGCTGCAGATCACCAGTAATGATTTTGTATTTTCTCGTGGCTCACTGATCACACGTTAAGCGGTGTGGGGTCAAGAACTGATAGGAAGGGAGCTGTGCCTTGTTCAGTGATGCTTCTGCTTACAATTACACTTGGAGACCTATCGGTTAGTTTTCAGTCCAATTAATATTTGTCCTATTGATTTATATCGTTCCCCTTTTGCAATCAAAATATGAAAGACAAGATCAGATGTCTTACTAACTGAAGGTTTATTCTGTCAGCACTACTGCTTTAAAGCATTAAGGACATTAAGGAAAGTATCTAGCTAACCTGACAAAGCTTACTTTTCATAATGTTACAGTATCTTCTTGAAATGATTTATTAGCGAGGCCTCTTACCTCCATTACTCTACATTATTTTGATTGGCATTGCTGTCAGCATGACAGAGACATAGCACGTCTGCTCCAGCAAAAGCCGTACTTACCCCCCATCCCCAGATGGGCTCAGCCTTTAACGGAGTCTCTTGTAGGGCCATGCTTTATTGCAAAACGCAATATCCCTACCATCTCTTTTGCAGACAGACTTGTGCTTCTTCCTGACCTCTCCAACAGGACACAAGTACGAAGGAGTCAGATT
>NW_009623739.1:0-15968 GCF_000690535.1 Cariama cristata
GACAAAACCAAGCTCGAGTGGATGAATAATGGCTACAGTGGGGTTAGCAATTCGTCGGTTGCAAACCATGGCATCCTTACGAGCTATCAGGAGCTGGTGGAAGACCGTTTCAGGAAACCTCATGCTTTTGCTGTTCCTGGCCAGTCATACCAGTCTCAGCCACGCCACCATGATACTCACTTCGGTCGCGTCACTCCTGTTTCTCCTGTGCAGCACCAGGCAACCCCTGTCAGTAGCACCACCAAGCAAGAGGGCTTTGCTGTTCCTGCTCCTTTGGACAACAAAGGAACCGGTTCCTCTCTCAACAACAGTCTGAGATGCCGTAGCGTGAGCCCTGCTGTCCATCGCCAGCGTAATCTCAGTGGAAGCACTGTTTACCCTGTTTCAAATATACCACGCTCTAACCTGACACCTTTTGGAAGTCCAGTGACTCCTGAAGTTCACAATGTATTTGCTAATATCCATGCAGACACCAGTGCCAATAACATAGCGCAAAGAAGCCAGTCAGTCCCGTTGACTGTGATGATGCAGACGGCCTTCCCGTCTCTTCAGAAACAAACAAACACTAAAAAAATAACCAATGTGTTGTTAAACAAACTTGATTCTGATAGCGATGATGCAGTGAGAGGTTTGGGAATGAACAACATGCCCTCAAATTACACAGCCAGGATGAATCTCACTCAGATTTTAGAGACATCCGCCGCTTTTCCTAGTGCCAATCCACAAAATTTGATCAATTCCAGCACTTCAGTTTATGAATTCCAAACACCAAATTACCTCACAAAAAACAGCAGCACCGATCAGATCAGTTTTTCTTCTGGAGATAACCAAGCACAATCAGACATCGGAGAGCAGCAATTAGATTTTAGCAGCACTGTAAAAGACCTTTTAGGGGAGGACAGTCTGCCAACAAACCAGCAGCTGGTGAATCAGGTGGCATCAGATCTCAATAATGTTGCATCTGTCTTTTCCAGCGACATCAGGTTGTCTTCCGAGCTCTCAGGCAGCATTAACGATCTGAACACTTTAGATACAAATCTACTGTTTGATCCGGGTCGTCAGCAGGGACAAGATGATGATGCTACACTGGAGGAATTAAAAAATGACCCCTTGTTTCAACAAATCTGCAATGAATCCATTAACTCAATGACTACATCAGGTTTTGATTGGATGGAGAGTAAGGATCATCCTGCTGTTGAAATGTTGGGTTAATCTTGTTTTATAATATGTATGTAGCACACTGTATCTAAAAGACAGACGTATTGTATTTGTCTTAATGGAAGTGCCTCCCGCAGCAGAAACACTTGCTATGTATTGTGGCATTTTTTAAAAAGTTTGCTGTACCTGTTGCTCATTCCTCAGCAGGGAAAAGGCAGTCTTACCAATTTTAAACAATCTCTGAAGGTGATGGGCTATCAAAGAGCCAGTATTAAAATTTGAATTTTATAGTGTTTCCCATTCAACATTTCTTATTGTAGCAAATAAAGAAGTGATTAATAGTCAACCAGCAATGACAGCTATGGTTGAGGCTTTGGGAGGGCTTTAAGTTGAGCTTGTTAGTAGGCTTTCCATACTTTGTATTGCTTGTTACTTCTTAGTAGATGATCCTTACTGACCTTTGTCATTCAGGTCTGAAATGCAGGGTGCCTGCAGATAGGTGGGTGGTGGGAAGTGTGTACAAATGAACCAGGTGACATGCAGGTGCCTGATCGTTGTGTGGCTGTCTTGAGCACTGCCCAGTGGTGAACTGTGGGGAATCTCTGTAGCACTGGTGCCATCCGCATCTCTAGTAATATACAGAGATAGGAAAAACTAACAGGAATGATCAAGGAAAAAGAAAGATGCACTAAATTTTTTATTTAAGAGGAATAAATCTATGTAGTTATTTTATCCATTAATATTTGTGACATACTTGATATTTTAGTTCTCACTTCAGTGTTTTTATATTAGCTAAAAATGATGCGAGAAACTTTTGAGCACTGAGACTTAATCTAGGCATAACACCCTATTTTAAAGTGATAGGTACTGTTTAATTATTTATCAACGCTAGAGAAGGAACACTATATTTTCCCTCTTTTTTTTTTTTAAATAAAAGAGCTGCTGGAGCTCATTAAAATACTCTTTTTTAAAGATTCATTTTTTAAAATTTGCTCTTTCCTAACCTAGTGGAGGGTGTAGGAAGATGTTATTTTCTCTGTATATCAGTAGGTTGAGCCTTTCTGTCTTTCTTGCTCATACTCTCTCAAACAAAAGATGACTAAAATATTAGAAAATGTGGTTGATCTAAAAATATTTCATATAGAGCCATAATACTGCCAGGCACTTTACAGATACGCAGTAAGACATGTGATCTTTCTTTTGGTAAAACTTATTTTAAAAGTACGTACTGTTTTAGAAGCCTGAATTCCATTTTCATACATGATTTGACAGGACTGGTGAATCTAATATTTTTTAAAAGTCCTTAGCTGCCCCTCTGGAAAATGAGATTTAGACTTCTGCCTCACTAGTTTACTTGAACCAAAAAAGACCTTTTGTTTTATCAGCATGGCATGGATCTCTCTCATGTTCAAAAGAGAGAGGTACTTAGCTGGCCATGGCACTGATGCTAGAAAGAGGGCTTGCAGAGGCAAGCTTTTACAAAAGAAGTGGTGCACTGAGGATGCTACAATACCATCCCTTAAGCTCAGTGTAAAATTGCTTATTTCTCCTGTGAACAGACACTTACAAAACAGAAAACAGAGCAGAAAACATTTTCCTCTCTTCCGTTAACCTCTTTGAATGAGCAGTCATGAATTTATGAAGGTGTAGGTACAATAAGCCCCCCTAGATTTCCTTAAGGGGAAGATGCTCAGATTTTTTTGGTGATTGGTGTTTTTTTTGTTTGTCTTGATGGTCTTCTATTTCTTCAGTTTTTGCTAATGACTTGAGATCCCAGTACTGGTCAATTTCTTTGGCGGTGCTGACTCGACTTGTGCTGCTGCATTGGCACTTGAGGTGTTGGTGTACCGCGGCTTCTCCTGCTCTTGCCCCAATTCATCACCAGTCTGTGGCCTCTTCTGCAGGGACAAACAGTTGTGCCAAGCTGTAGCACCTTATGGGGGCCTGATTTCACTGTGCTTGCGTCAGAAGTTTTGCCGCTTTGTCAGGAACAAACTTGGAGAGTTCAGATCCCTCCTTGAAGCACACGGCTGTGTGATAGTGTGGTTTGCTTCATTTGAGACCAAGTGACTCTTCTAAGTGTTGTTAAGGAAATGGGAAGGAGACTAAAAACCTGGATGGTAGCCTTCTGCTTGTTACCTTGCCAGGTGTCTGTCAGTAAGGCTTGAACCATTTTTCTTGTAGGCTAAAGTTGCTGAAGGCAGGGCTTCAGTTCTGTACCTGCCTGTGGCCTTTTGCCGGAGATGTGCTGAACATCCTCTTACCTTGTTGACTTCATTGGGTCTGAGACACACTCAGCACCTCTTCTTTTTTTTTTTTTTTTTCCCTCAACTCTCTGTGAAGTGCCAGCACTACTGTGAACAGATGAAACCTACCTTCTGATGGAGAGTGATGGGGGAGTATGCGAGTGCCGGCACTGCAGGGAGAAGCCGCACGTGTGCTGCAGCAGCCCGTGCGTTTGCATGACGTGCTGGCCTCACCTCCAGGTCACTAACACCCAGACTGAGGTCGGCTTGGAGGAAATAAGTTTTTGCCTAACTCTAGTTTTTTAAGAACATTTCTCAGAAAAGCAGGAGTAGATTTAAAACTAATGTGTTCTAAATTATGCAGCCGTCACCAAAGGTTTTTAAAAGTGCGTTTAAAATTATTTTTAAATATAAGCGTTACATTGGGCCTAACGTGATTTAATTAGTGGAAATACTCTATAATCAGTGGATTTAAAGTAAATATATGTTGAATTTAAGAAGTGTTAAATTCAATAAGGATTGTTTCAAGTAAAATCCCAGGCACAGCTTTGTACATTGGTATGTATTATTTTAGAGGTGTTTGTGTGTCGGTGTTCAAATTAATAATGTTAGGTCCCTGTACTTAGTGCTAGTTAATTCTTTACGATACGTTAAAACAGAGCACTACTGCACACCAAAGTATGCAATACCCAAAGGAAAATTCTGTGATTATAACAAATGGAAGCCTGTCTGCGTCAGATGCTCCAAAACTAAGAATTTGAGGCAGTTCTGACCCCTTGTTTACAGTACTGGCTTCCTACTAACATGAGAAATAAATTATTTTGATAGCAGTTTTTGCTAAAGTATACAAACTAGTGAATTTGTACCCTGTGTACAGTATTGCAGCAAACACTTTAAATTTGGTTGGTTGGTTAGTCCAGCAAACTTTCTGGGTTCATATATTGCACTAAAATTCTGTTGAACCTGTGGCAGGCACATTCCTTAGGATAAATGCAACAAATACGGCCCACAGATTTAAAAAAAAAAAAAAGGCAAAACAAAAAAAATTTTTTTAATGTGTTTCATTAATGAAAGGCAAAATGTCATTAAAAGTGACAGGTGAAATTGTCTTATGTAGCAATGTGCATTGATCTCAATGAGATATTTCTATTTCTTATTCTCTTACATGAGAATATTACAGCAGGAAAAATTAAGTTTAGTTTGCTTCACCATGTTAATACATGATCACAAAACGTGCATGAGTGTTAATGACTTAATCTTGTACAGTACTAGATATATTCCTGTAACCACTTTTATTTTTTTTATTCTTTTGCTGTATTGAAACTGGTTCAGTGTTAACCAGGTGAGCATAGTTATTCACAAGTTATTTACTTTTTTATGTTAACTAATTCAATTTAGTTATTGTTGAATATGTTCCTTTCTTGGATTATTTTTTATCGTTCTGGTGTTGAAAAACATTTTTGCATCATTTTATCATGATGAGAATTCATGAAGTAAATAATTTGCAAATAATTGCAATAAGCACTGACTTCTGAACTGAAAAGAAGGAAAGCGTTTCTTGTGCAGTGCATCTGAGGTTCATATAATAGTCTTGTACTATACTGTGCTTTATTTACTGCACCATAAGGAAAGAAAAATCCCTGTTCCACATTTTCATTTAGTGCAGGAAATCCAGTTTCTCCCCTCTTCCCCAGTGTTTTGTTGTCTGTTGTACTGCTGAAACTACAGTAGTTGAATATTGCAGTAGCATTTCAGTTATTTTTTTTATTGAAAGTGCTCAAAAATTGTTTTTTAAATGTTTTCAAAAACAATAAAAACATTTTATATTAAAATTACTTCTGGAGTTTTTATATGTAAAACATGCATAAAGGTTGACCTAAAATACAGAACTTTCTAGTTTGCGCAAAGACAGATCACAGCTGCCGGGTTGTACCGACTTGCTGTGGTTGCTGAGCCCTGTCATACATTTAAAAGCTGAGCATGAAGGTGAATCTTCCTAACTGGGATGCCTTGGTCAGTCTGCTCTCAGAGTAATTTCTTGAGAGAAGTTGGTGGTAATGGCATTCTGCCTGTTCACTTTTTATTCCATTTCTGTAGGTATCCCTTTTTAAGTGGAAAATAACTTGTGTGGTAATACTATTTCAATTGGGGGATAAAAACAGCTGCAGCTTACAGTTGAACCTGACGGTTCAAATTTGCCGTCAAACATTAAAATAATATTTTGGCCAAGGCTGTATTTCAGAACATAGTGGTGATTGTCATGCTGGTTAGAGTTGTCATCATGTGCAGCTCCTCTGTGCTGCAGACATCCCAGTGTGGGTGCTGGTCACAGTGTTTGTTTCATGTCTGGGTGGTGGGTCTTGCTGTTGTGGCATGCAACATCCCATTGCTGCTATAGCCATCCACAGTGGCGGAGCTTGGCTGGTTTTGCTTTTCGGTACTAGTGAAGCAGTCTTACACGATAGTGTTTCAGTACGGCTTGACTTGTTGCCATAAAGGGGAAAATATGCTGGTTTAATCTATGGAGTCCTTTATTTGGGTAGTAAAATTTTATGTAAACCCAGCAGTGTTCCCAGCACGGTCTACGTGAACATAATGGAAAAGTATTGCCACGGAGCATAAACTGGCTATGAGAAAATGAGGATGAGGATAAATACCCAGGTTTTCATGCCAAAAAGATAGCACTGGTTAACAGATTCCATCCAAGACTACAGAGGTGCTGAGATGAGCTGACACGTGGCAAGATTTGATGGTGCCACAAAATCACTTAGGTTCGTCAACAAAGAAAAAGAATCATCAGGGAGACATAAATGAGACAACATGAATGAAAGAGCATCAGAAAGACAGATTAATTTTAACATGACATTGGAGGGAATGCTATTAATATATCTGTGGATTCTAAATTAACATGCTCTAAAAAGAGTTCTCAATGAACAATTCACAGATATGCTTTCTCCATGTTCCACAGTCATAAAAAATACAAATTAAAAATTCCCAAGGAATGAGGTGAAATATAATGTAGGAGATACAAAAGACTATTTTAGAAATCGATAGTTCATCTGAAGTAATAATGGGTTTTAATTGGAACGTCTCAGCTGTGGACCAGAAAGAATTGGCCTTAATGGTTAGTAAAAAGGGTCATAAGAGTAAATAAATCTGTGCCTGTGAATGAAAATGGCCTAATAGGAAAGACTTCAGAAGGTGAAAATGTCAGGACTAAATGCATTATCAAAATAACTGCCTCAAAATGTTGGAAGTCATGAGCTTTGTAGCTTTCAAAAAGACTAGATGTTTATCTGTTTAATAAAGACATCCAGACTAAATTCTAAACAACTGTTTATAAATACTTTTACATCTCCAGAAACATAAATCTGCATGTATGAATGCACCTGATACTCTGGTAAACAGAATTTCCCCTCTAGGGTCACAAGGATTGCTGTGTTGAATTAGCTGGTGGTTCATGTAGTCTATACAGTGTCTCTGGCAACTGATACCACCATCTTCTCCAGAGAAAGAAGCCCTGCATTATTAGGTGGTCGCAGAATAAATTGCGTCCACGAAAGCTGCTCTCCTAGACCAAAGAGCTAGAAGCTCAGTCTGAACCCAACGTGTTAAGAGCCGGGGGGGATGGACTAGGTGACCTCTGGAGGTCCCTTACAATCTCACTTTGTCAGCATATGCATCAAGGCTGGAGGGTTGAGTAAACCTAACTGGATCTGACTGTCTTGTATGGCTGCTCTCACTCCGATAAAGTTTAAGTATAATACTCGATGATCATCAAATTCATTTGACAGCAAACTTTTGATTATCTAGGCCTCCTCTGATGCGCCAGTCAGCAATAACCAATACTTGGATCTTGGTGCCTTCCTCCCCCTCTTACAAATGGCACAGGTTAAGCTTGGTTAAGGAGAGGAAATACAAGAAAAATGTACAGTGAGGCTTACAAATTGTGGAGTAACTCTGGAAAGCGATTCCAAACTTAAGAAATGAGCAGTGATCTGACTATTCTTAAGATGTTTCTGCATAATGCCTATAAGGAAGTGCAATAAAACTTGCAAACTTAGTGGTTCATGTAAAACTTTTAATCTGCATAGCGTTTCTGACAGTTACCTGTAATCATCCAGACCTGAAGACTGTTAACACATTGAGGAGTTAGTGATCCACGTAACCGCTAACAATTAACCTCAGTATGCCCAGGCCGGTGCTGCGCTGTGCTGTGCTGTCCTTGTGCTGTGCTGCCCTTATCCCCTGGCTGCAGGGTAAACTTGGCCAGGTAACCATAACAGAGGAGCCTGCAGGCAGCTCCCACTCCGTGCCAGTGATTACACCACCTGTACGTCCTTGCCTTTATCTGAAAGTGCAGCAAGAAGTTCTCATGTGAACACGCCTTCTGTTTTACAGTAGAAATGATGAACAGTGTTGTTATCTTGTAGGAAAATCCTGTAACAGCTCAAAGGACGAAAATGCAGTGACCCTTCCACAGGCAAGATCTGTGTGTGGATCGGAGGGAGGCCTGTTCAGTGCTGCATAGCTCAGGGATCTGAAGGGACGTTAAACTATCTATGCTGTCCTCTCTTTCTTTATAGTGCTAGCTCTAGTAAAGGGCATTTTAAGCAATACTTCACACAATCTGAACATCTTCGTTACCACTATCCTGACAAACCAGCACCTCCTTTTGCATAATTAACATTGCCTAATGAAATTGCAAATCTTTGTCTCTTTTGCTTTTGCTGCTCAACTTGTTAGAAAAAAGGGTAAAATATAAACTGAGCAAGACCACATCAATTAAGTCAGAGAGACATGGAGAAATTTGTTTCGAAAGCATACAGTACTAAAAAGATGGCAGTTTCATTCTGCAGATTGCAGTGTTTAAATACCCCCCAAAAAAGACAACCTTGATATAATGCAGAATATATAACCAAGTGGTTATAGTTCCTGATGGGTCATAACATTTCTGCTATGTTCTTTGAATGTGTAGGAGATATCCTACTAGTGATGTAAATACTCGAGATGTTGTGCCTTGGAACATTTGCGTATCTATTCTCCAAAGGCTTTGTTGTGGCTCCTGGGTCTGTTCTTCCTGGGCCTGCCTACCCATTTTCTATTTCTGGTAATGCCTCAGCTCTGAAACCATTAAAAAGGTCCATTTTTGTCCTGGTGGCTCATCTTTCCTCTATTGTCAGCTTCCCTTTAAATAAACTGCTTTTATATAGATTATGATAAGTTATGCATCATTGGAACTTTGCCTATATGCACTACCTAATTAGATGATGCCCATTAGAATAAAATTTTCAGTGACTCTCAAGTTGCTGTTTCAAATAATGTTAGCAGTATGCTACTGACCTGGAGCATACTCTATTGTATATGTAGGGGGGTTTGACACAAATGTTAAAATTGTACTTGAAAAATTGGCCCAGGTATGGAAATGAGTCTCAGGAGCTTGTGAGAAGGTTCCATTTAAACCTACCTATGCATACAAGTAGCCACTTTTGGTAGAAATATTTTCCAAGTAGTATAGAAATTATGCCCAATAATCTAAACTTGGTTTTAAAGCCTTCATGTATCTTAAAGGTAGGAAATAGGAGATGCATAGGAAGCTGAAAATACATTTCCATTTATTCAGGAGTTGATAGCCTTATGTCCAGTTATTAACTTGTTGCTAGTGGATTTTTGTGAAGACTAAACTGAACAGGGCATTACCTGGCTCCTGCTGGGGCTGAACCCGTCTGTAGCCTCTGGTTTTCTGAGCGCCATGTGGAGGGTGGCTAGTAGGAATCAAAATAAGTGGTCCCTGTAGCCTTTCTTGGCTAGCTGACCTACCCATCGCTACAAATCTGCGCTTCTCAATACGCTTACTTTAGAGAACTATTGGATGGGCTCCCTCTTCTCAAATATTCCTCTTTGGTTTTTAGCATGGGTGGGAAAACACAGCTATATAACTGTATTACATTATAAACTAACTGCTCCGGACTCACTCTGCTCCTTTCTCTATCAGAAATACCCCTGAGTGTTCAATTTGCCTGTTCTGTATTAGTAGTTCAAAAGGGCACTTGTTTCAAGGGCTGTGATAATCAGTTCCCAGAGAGGTCAAGCCCAGTTCCTCCTCCTTGCTCTGAGACAGGAAGAGGCATTTTGAAATGTGCTGTTTAAAAAGTTGTGTATAAGCAATGATTATTTCTGACTGGAACAAAATGCTCCTTGATTCTATTTCAAATTGCTTTGAAAAATCAGACCAATCTCTCCTGCTGCATATGTATAGATGAGAGGGGAAACAAAGTGCGTGTGTCCAAGAAGCCCCGCTCCAGAGGTTCTTGTGCCAATGGCATAACTAAAATCTACCCTGACAGGGATTACTTGTGGAAAGCAAAACTAGTGCTGGGGCCTAAAATGGCTGTCTTTGCAAGAGCAAAATAGGAGACCTCAGTGCTTACTAATAAGGAACTGCTGAAGACCTGTTACACTACACATAACTTTAGAATTATTTTACTGCTTTAGGAATTATCTGAAGTTGCATTTTTTTATAAATAACATTTACAAAAGGTAGCTATGTAATACAGGAGGATATTTGCATTTCCCTTTGTTTGGCAGAGGTAATAGTCTTCTTGCTAATAGGTTTCCTTTGACAGCACGCACAAAGCCCTACATCCTTGTAAGTCATCCTGTTTTTCAGGAGTACTTTCTTGTGGGATTACTTTCTATGCCAGCCAGACCTGCAGATGTGTGGACACTTCTCGGACGATATGCTATTATGTCTAGTTTGGCCTTATTGGTAATTCCCAGTGACACCATTTTCAAGTTGATCGGAAGCCAATCAGTGCACCAAGGACAACACATTGAAAATCTGTGTACTCAAAAGTATTTGAACACTAAAAAATCCTCAGAAGTAATTAAAACTAACTTACAACTGCAATTATTTACTATTCCCATTTTCTTAATGGAGTAAGGGAGAAACACTATGAGAAGGAGCATCTTGTGTGAAAATGAGAGGCATAAAGATGGGAGTGCAGAAGTGCGGCTCCATCATGTGCTGAGTCACAACAGTAGCTTTCTCTCGCCTTAGAGATGTTTTAGGCACTGGCAAAGAGCATATAGCACATACTGCTTCATACACATATGGAGAATGACAATCTCAAGGTATTTAAAGAAGGACAGCCCAAATACATCATCTCCGGAAAGATCTTACTTCTATAACATTGTGATGGGTTGAGCTGTTAGCAGAAGTATCCACAATGAGTGTGTGTTAATCATGGGAATACTGGTGGTGAATTAAGCTGGGAACAGTGTGACAGCAGTTGACTGGAGCTCAGCACCTCCAGGTTTCTGTTCTGGCAGCTCTCCTCCCCCTCAAGCTGAAAATAGGGAGAGAAAGATGACATCGGAGCAGTGGTGATTCAGACAAGTGTTTACCACTTCATTCAAATGCATATGCACAAAATGAGTGTGACTTTCCACCTCCACCGCAGTTGCTCTTCTTACTATACAGATTTGCTCATCAAGCCAGAGACATTTCCAAAAGAAATTGCTTGTAAACTATTACATTAGTCACAGAAATTAGGAAAAACGTTTCTTAGACCTTTCCCTTCTCACAGCCTCCCCCTGTCAGAGCTGGAGATCTCAGCAGCTTTCCTGAGGGACAGGGATCTCTGCAGGGGGAATGGAGGGTTTTAGTGCCCTGGGAACACAGACCGATGCTTTGAGAGCAGTGTTAAATTTTGGCTGCCTTGAAAAGGAGCTACTTGAGCGGAGAATTTCTGGTTCACATCTGGCCTGTCCCTGGATGATGGTCACGCCTTGCTGTCATCCTGCAGGGACAAGTAGGGCTGCCGGGTTTGAGACAGCTGGAGGCAGCGGCTTGACAGCAGGCAATGCAGAAAGCAACACATGTCCAAACAGAAGGTATGTTGCTTTTAAGGGAAAGAAGAAAAGTTGAGGAAAAGAGAACCAGTGACTTTGGAGAACTGAGAATGAAAAGGAGCAGTAGGGGGCTGGCGAGAACAGGAGCGTGAGCTAACTGCAGTCTAGTCGCAAGGCAATGCAGACAACAGTCACTTTGGGATGACTTTCATCAGACTGAAGTTCTTGCTTACAAAATTTAAGCTTTCATCTTTGTATCAGTTTTGCATCTTGTTATCATGGTGTTTGAAATCTAGTGTTAAGCGCCAGGATCTAGCAGGTATTTGCATGTAACTGTAGAGCCAAGAAGAGTGTTGAGTCTTGGCCGCTTAGCTGTATCTCTGGCATTGGTCTCATTAGTGAGTCATTGCCATGGTAGTAGAGAAATTGAGATTACTAGGCTATCAATAGGTATTTACTTCTCTTAGTCATAGCAGTGACTCATTAGCAATATACATTTTTTCTGTTAATTCCCTCTTGTTTGTAGTTTTGTATTTACCTGCCACTGTGACATTGTGAGTTGTTCATCATAACATCTTCTATTGTATGACTCAGTAGAACAAAAGACAATAGGACAAAAATCTGTTTGTGTCATTTGCATCTAGATTTTTGTTTAACTGCGGTTAAAATTACTTCTGATTCCTTTGGCTTAAAGGAATAGCAGTGAAGATAAATTATCCAATTTGATTTAAAATCCTCTGTGACAAAAGTGTATCCTATATTTAATAAGATAAACCATACTTTGATGTCACTTGATGGCCTAGTTTTTGTAATTTAACCATGACTATAGTTAATATATATTCTTAAACTAAAGATTATTTTATTACAATAACTCTCTGGTATTCTGAAACAAATCTCTTTTTCCCACATTGAACAATGTCGTCCCTCAGAACAAATGCTGCTTTTTTTTTTTTTTCAGAGCAGTTCAGTATTCTAGTGAATGAATTCTCTTCAGCTTATAAAAGCATTTACAATAAAGAAAGTCATAAACAAAATATTGTAAATGTATGTAAAATTCAGACCACACATTGGGTCTCCCAGGCTGAAAGTCATCATCTAAGAGATGGAAAATACTTTTAAAGTTTGTAATTTTTTGATCTTTCGTGGGACTGAAGGTTAATTTAGATGAAAGAGAAGTCAGACTTCTTTGTTACCAGATGAGAACTCACTAGTGGGATGGACTAATGAGATAAAGTATTAGTATGTTTTTAATGGTCTTGATATACAGTTAAAGTGTTCCATTGCACTCAGATGATCCAAATGCAGGTTATTCTCTGCAACTGAAAATCAATTATTTGCAGAAAGGACGAGCTCCCTTCCACTATTAGTCTGTAATTGCCTAAGTAAAATATTAAATGCTGGAGCTATATATCTTACATAAGAACTAAATATTTGTTAACAAACAGATTTCATTTTATTTTCCCCTGTTTTTAAGTAAAAGAATGCTTTAATTTAAAATCCTTCTATTTTGAGTGAACTGCTAGATATCTCGCTGGAATATTGAAGATAACTATTGATTCCACTGAAAATGCACATAGACCTTATCATAGCATAGGGATGCCTCCGCGTAAAAAACCCAGAAACAGAAGCCTTGTTGATAGCAGGTCATCTACTTATGGATTTGGGATTTGACTGGGTTGTAACTTCTGTTCTGGACAATCAGCGGTCTTTCCACACAAAAAATGAATCAGTGAGATTTTATTTGGGGCTGTGTTACACTCTGCTTATTTGGGGCTGCTACAGACTCTCTCTATTACATTAAAAAATAGAATATAACAAATTGAGTATGCTAATGCCCTGTTGTAAATTTCAGAAGGGCATTACTCCAAATCTCAACGTTATTGAAATGACA
Organism: Cariama cristata; assembly: GCF_000690535.1. NCBI lineage: Eukaryota > Metazoa > Chordata > Aves > Cariamiformes > Cariamidae > Cariama > Cariama cristata. The sequence continues at coordinate 13,150 of NW_009623739.1, forward strand.
TGTTACTCCGAATTTAATGTTTGAGTTTTGATGTCTTACAAAAAAAGCCCAATAAGTAATGTGCTAATAAAACATTCACAAACAAAACCTTTGTTAAATAGATCTTTAGAATACCTGAGAGTGGTTCTTCTCACAGCCTTCTAATGTACAGAAAAGCCAAGACTGAGACTGCGGAAAAACAGATGAGCGGAATTCAGGCAAGTGACAGTGATGTTGTAGTAGGAGATTCATAGGGAGAAATAAACCAGTATCTTTTATTAGACTAACCAATACAATTTTGAAAAAAAACCCAACACATAAGCTTTTAGGGGTCTGATGCTTTCTCTCTGACATGGTTTGTACATTCTAAGAGTATAAGAGGCAGCACTGCAAAACCAGGTATTCATGCTCGACAGCCACAAACCCACATGCTTTTTCTAGCAAGCTGTAAGAACAATTTACTAATCAACATTAGGCTTAATCCCAGAAACAAGTGCTTCTCAAAGCAACTGGACCTGGAAATTGTGCCTGCTGTAACTTAGGCAGGTTTTCCTTGCTTATCTGTCCCCCAGGAACCTTCCCACTTAAATCTGGACAAGCCTCTAAACTTGTGCTGGAGAGTGCTGTAGGCAAGGCTGAGTGAAGGGAACTGGAGAGAAATGTTGAGTGTCCAGAGGCTTGATCCAGAAACAGAAAGGGGTTGTTTCTTTTGAATTACCCAAAAGCCTATCTGGGTCTTTTTTTCCAAACTTTATCAGTTGGTCTAATAAGAGACATTGTTTCCCCATGCAAATCTATCTGTTCATATTCATAAATGACCATGACTTTCAAGACACTTGCCTGAATGCCACTTCGTCTGTTTCTCGGACACTCATCTGATTTTTCATAGGTAATACCCTACATTGATTTTGGAACATACACAAACTAAGGTTGCTGTTGAGATTGTTGCTGTTGCTCAAGTGGAAAAAGACCTGGGGGTGCTGGTTGACAGCCGGCTGAACATGAGCCAGCAGTGTGCCCAGGCAGCCAAGAAGGCCAATGGCATCCTGGCTTGTATCAGGAATAGTGTGGCCAGCAGGACTGAGGAAGTGATTGTCTCCCTGTACTTGGCACGGATGAGGCCACACCTTGAGTATCGTGTTCAGTTTTGGGCCCCGCACTTCAAGAAAGACATTGAGGTCCTGGAGCGTGTCCAGAGAAGGGCAATGAAGCTGGTGAGGGCTCGGGAGGGTAAGCCTTATGAGGAGCCACTGAGGGAGCTGGGGTTGTTTACCCTGAAGAAGAGGAGGCTGAGGGGAGACTTTATCGCTCTCTACAACTACCTGAAAGGAGGTTGTAGTGAGATGGGGGTCAGCCTCTTCTCGCAGGCAGTGACAGGACAAGAGGGCATGGTCTGAAACTGCGCCAGGGGAAGTTCAGGCTAGAAATGAGGAGGCATTTCTTCACAGAAAGGGTCGTTGGGCATTGGAATGGGCTGCCCAGGGAGGTGGTGGAGTCGCCTTAAACATCTGGAGATGTTTAAGAAAAGACTGGATGTGACACTTAGTGACATGGTCTAGTTGACATGGTGGTGTTAGGGCAAAGGTTGGACTCAATGATCCCAGAGGTCTGTTCCAACCAGATCGATTCTGTGATTCTGTGATTGCCTTTCCTCAGAGCTTCCCGCTAGCTCTTGGAGGAGAGCACAAGTGTGTGTGATAACGGGCACAGGCTTGCCTGAGCCCTGCCATGGAGGTATTAGTTACCTGGGTGTTTTGTGATCTGCGTGGGGGACAGTCCGAAGAGCTGAGCCTGGTTCTGTGTTTGTTTTGGAAAGGGCAGAGTTTGTCATCGGATGATGAGAGAAGTAGATCACCCAGGTCATGAGGGGCCAGGTAGGATGAGCTGAAAGATGACAAAAGACACTGGTTCCCTGCCAGTACAGGTGCTGCTAAATTTGTTCATTGTTAGCGACATGTGGGTTTTCACATGTTCATTCTAAGACGAAGGTACATTCTCTGCACTCGCAGGCTCTGTGGTGCCTGGAGGAGTTCGGCTCAGGCCAAAAAAGGCTTATGGCTACAAAGCTCAGACTAAAACACCCCGTTTTATTTATATCTTTTTAGCACAGCTCTTCCTGTTGTCCTCTGCTGGCTGGGAAGGCCAGTGGGCAGGGAAGGACTCCAGAGTGATTCACAGGCAGCTGTTGAAGGTAGCGTGAATTCAGGCCATTTACAAAACCATCATGGAACCAGGTCCTTCCAACAGGAGTGTGTGTGACAGCTGGGAAGCACTACTGAACGGCAATTTGGGAATGACCTTGTGTTCAGCCAAAATGTTGTCATGCTCCTTTACTATCGAGTTGCTATACCACCGGTAAGTTTGAATGGGGGGGCAGGGGCAGATTTTTAATGGGAAGTCTTTACAACATTACTGCTTTGATTTGAGACAAGGCTTTTACAGTTTATCTTTTTCTCTCCTCTGGCATTCTCCCTGCTCGGGTGTTAGGCCAGGTCAGCTCCTTACACAGCAGGGACTCCCTTCCTCCCCCAGCACTGTGGAAGGCAGCACTACCTCGTCCTGCCAGGCAAGGTCCTTTCTGTGCATGGACGATGATTATTTTTTCCTCTCAGTTTTCCCCAAATTTTTGCAAGTCCAGAAGGTCCCCTGGATGCGAGGGGTTTAGACAAGAGCTCCCACAGCTTGAGTCTGGCCCTCAGAGATGCGGAAAAGATGCCGATGATGTAAACTACAGGGAGAATTTTTAGAAAAACGATTTTATTCACCCCATGACCTAGCTAAGGCGTACCCCAGAGCAGGGCAGGGGGAAGGCACGATGCCGTCCCTGTGCCCACCCTGAG
>NW_009623740.1:0-14254 GCF_000690535.1 Cariama cristata
CCGGGAGTTCCCTCCTCGTTATTTGCCTGCAAGGGCCGGGCGCCTTCGGTTTCTCCCAGCTGCCTGCGTGGGTTTCACCGAGCAGATGGCGTTTGGTGCCGCCTGTGCAGGTGTGCCGAAGGCCGCGGTGTTTTGGTGCCTGCGTTTTGCCTCTTGCAGTGTAGACTCATCAAACTCAGCGGCTCTGACTCTCAGTCAAACAGTGCTTGATCTTGGCAAAGGATGTGATTGAAACATTTCTAAAATTATAGATATATATTTAATGGGAAGTACCTCAGTTTCGGCCGAATTGCTTCGAGAAGAAGAATGTTTAACTATGCTGAGGAATGTGTAACGAGAGTCCTGAAGCTGGTGGTAGAAGTATAACAAACTCCAGTGGGAAATGGAGGAATTTTGTAACAATTGGAGGTAATTAGTAATGAGATCACAACTGGAGAATGGCAGATCTTTTAATTCAGGCCAGCTGAATTGCAGCACCTCTTCTATAGCCCATTACAAATCAGTGGGAACCGTAGTGTGATGTTCTGTAGCGTGGTATAGGTTGCTGAACTGAAGTCTTTGGGTTTTGATACAAGATAAACCATATTTTTCTGTGTCCCTGTTCTGAGATTTCCATCTTATTTCATGTTTAAAATGTGCCCAGGTCGTGTGATATGCAAGCTGCTCTGCTCTGGTGAGAAGGAGGTCGATCTGGCTGTGCAGAGTGCAAAGGCTGCCTTTAAAATATGGAGTCAGATGTCTGGCATGGAGCGAAGCAGGGTGCTGCTGGAGGCTGCCAGAATTATTCGGGTATGTTATGGGAGCTCACCTTCTTTTTTGGAGAAGGGTGATTCTGTCTCTGAGCTTTCTTTAATGTGTCTGTTGGGGGCTTCCAGCAGGAGTTCCAGAGCTTCAGGAGGAACACAGGACTTAAAACCCACCTTTGACTAGAAGAGACAGTAGGCTGCCTTGGGCAGGGCTTTAATCTTATCACTGTATTCAGTGCCAGTGTGTACCTCCTCTGCTTATCTGTTAGAAGCTATCCAGTCGACATCTTGCAGGGCTCATACTTCTTTTCACAGCTCCAAAGATTAAGCTTTGCTGCGTGTGACTTCAAAGCTGATATTGCATAACTATCATGTTGTTGAACTTTCAGCTCGTTGGACAGTGTTGTCACATGACTGCAGTGTGTCTTGTTTCAGCAATAAAAAAATTTAGGAATGCTGGCATTTATCTTAAACACCAGATAATACGCATGGGAAAGGATACGAATAAGCTAGCTTTATCACAGACTCCTTTGCGAGATAACGTGTTCTGGGACATGGGGAGTTAATCTCCGCCAAGGCACTAATCTGTAAGAAACCAGACCTTTTTTCACCAGTGTGTATATGTGACGAGAAAACTGTTTTCTTTCTGCCAAACTTCTGCTTTTGCCAGACTTTGGCAGCAGGGTAATATTTCTGCCTGGAAGATGGTCTGTTAAAGGATGCTTCCGGGCTGCATTGCTTTGTCTGTCCTTCCCTAAGTCCTCTTGTTCCATTTTGATCTTGCTGTTTGCTGTTATTCTCAATTTAGTTCTGTGAATTCTAATCATTGTTTGCCAGACAGCTTCTAAGTTCATGTTTGCTCATCTCTTACATAACCAGGGGTGTTAAGCAAGACTGGACCAGCCATGAACCCCAGCGGCTGTCTGTTTGATATTCCTCTGTGATTGGTTGCCACTGGGAAATTGATAAATAGCAATTGGGAATGTACTTTTTAGAGATGACAATTTCTCATGGCAGAGCCTGGCTTACTGATGGCAGAGTCTTGTTTGGGACTTGGGTGCTTGGAAGGCATCTATATCCTTGTGGAGTTCTACTGCAGGCTTCTCTAACATGTTGTCACTGTCCTTTGCCTCTCACAGGAGCAGAGAGAACAAATTGCCACCTTGGAAACCATCAACAATGGGAAATCCATCTTTGAAGCCAGAGTGGACATCGACATATCCTGGCAGTGCCTGGAGTATTACGCAGGACTGGCAGGATCTCTAGCTGGTGAGAATGTTACAGGAATTTGCTCTTTACTCTCTGTCCTGCCACTTGCATTCCCTGGTGACTTCCAGGGCACAAGACCATCTTTGCTGCTGATTTCTCTAAGAGATGGACTACTCCTTTTTCTGAAGATCTTGGAAGGATTTTCAGAGATCTCTACCTAATGCTGCCATGTCCGTGGGCACTTAGACACCTTCTGTGAGCTTGCTGGGGTAAAACCTGTGTGTCTCTGTTCCCAACCAAAGTGAGATCTGGCCCCTGAGGCTCTGATAAGACAGGAAGGGGCTTTGATCGTCTCTACCTACTGGCTGTTTCTTTTCTTTGCAGGGGAACACATCCAACTTCCTGGGGGATCCTTTGGGTACACTCGGAGAGAGCCCCTCGGAGTGTGTGTTGGGATTGGAGCCTGGAATTACCCTTTCCAGATTGCCTGCTGGAAGTCTGCCCCGGCCTTGGCTTGCGGTAATGGAGACTCTCTGCCCACGCAAGCTTCTCTTTGAGGCCAGATGATCCTGTGGGGAGTGATTTGGGGGATAAAGTCTAGGATTACCTTGAAGGAGGTAGCAGAACCTTCAGGCTGTTACTCAGGCAGGAATGGAAAGGAAATGGAAGTGGGAACACGGCAGATGCCAAGAGGGTGAGAGCACATCAGGAAAAAGGCTGATTGCTTGGCTTTGTACCCAGATGAGGAACATCTCTGGAAATGTCTGCAGTGCAGAACCAGCAGCCCCATCTCCCCTAGCCCTTCCCAGCAGGGAAACTTTGGCTGGTTGCAGTGTTCAGCTGAAACTATTTCCTCCTCTTGGAGGGGATCTTCTGGGATCTGTTGAGACAAACTCATTGTGTGAGGTGGGGTTTTTGGTTGGTTTGTTTGTTTTCTTGTTCTTTTCCCTAAAGCAGTTTGGGTATTAATCCCACCTTGCCTCTGTCTGGGTTCCCCTAGGCAATGCGATGGTCTTCAAGCCTTCTCCCTTCACCCCTGTTTCGGTGGTGAAGTTGGCAGAGATCTTCACAGAGGCCGGTGTGCCCAAGGGGCTCTTCAACGTGGTGCAGGGTGGAGCCGCCACAGGCCAGTTCCTCTGTCATCACCCAGACGTGGCCAAAATCTCTTTCACTGGCAGTGTGCCAACTGGCATCAAGGTAAAGGCACCTTCTTGCTCAGGGACACAAGGGGTCTGTAGTGCCAGTCTTCCTGGTATGTTCTGGACGTTGATAGCTCCTTGAGCTTTTGTGCTCAAGGCTTGTAAAGGTGGGATGTGAGTCTGCATTTTTGGGTCTGAACAAGGAGCTTGCATGTACAGGGTTACACTGGGGCTCCAGTTAGCCTACTGGGCATGGGCTTGGGCACTCGGTCCTTTCAAAGGAGCCCCTTGGTCATCTTCACTTGTTAGCCCCGAGTTGCTGTGAAGTCTCAGAGCTACTAAAGTGAGTATCTATGTGGGGAGGAGGGTATGTAAAACAGAGCAGCACTGGGAAAACGTGAGCATTTCTGGCAGTAATAGTTTGACTTAGCTGCCTACAACCTGCTGTTTTTAAGCAAGAGGTTAGTTTCTGTGAATTTTTTACCCTCAGTTTATTCTTCAAAAGTCCCTAAAAGGACTTTTTCAAATCAGAATTTATTTCTAAGAGGGGAAATGTTGCCCCTTGAATGCTCCCTGCATGTGTGTACCTGTGGGGTGCAGTGACACAGATGCAGTTACAGCTGTCCTGAGCTTACGCTGAGCACAAAAGTTCCTGCGAATGACTCCTCAGGTTTTGTTGGTTTTGTCTTTAAAAAAGCATAAACCCCAGACCCTCTGAGACTGTCCCCAGTCTGAACTAAACACGTCTAGGAAACCCAGCTTGCCCTTCCTGCTGCGTCTGTTGTTGGTGAAGGGCCTTGCAGGAACTCTCTTTTTGGGTCTCTCTTACCTCCTCCACCAGCCTCCCCTTTGCCAGTGGGTCACTTATCTCTTCTGTTCTTGTTTCCCTCAGATCATGGAGATGGCGGCTAAAGGGATCAAACCGGTCACCCTGGAGCTGGGGGGCAAATCCCCCCTTATTATCTTTTCGGACTGTACCCTGGAGAATGCCGTGAATGGAGCCCTTATGGCCAACTTCCTTACACAAGGCGAGGTGTGTATCCGTGGGGCAGGAGCAGTCCTGCCCAGTGAGGCAGGGTGGTTTGAGAATTGGGGAGCAGAGCCAGCCTGTGGCTTTGCATAATGAGGGATGCCCTGAAGCTCCCATCTTGCCATGCGTTTCCCTGTGCAGTGTCACAAGGGATCAGAAGCCAGTGCAGGGCATCTTAGCAGAGTGTGCCTTAGCCAATGCCCTGTCCTTCCCAGAAGCGGAGCCCCTCTAACACCCGGTACCCAGCTCAGAGCAGCTGCTCCTGCACCCGGGCCTCCAGTCTGGTGCACAGAGGTCAGAAGAAGCTGTGCTGGTGTCCTCTGGAGGGGCAGCCGGTTCCAGTCCAGTGTGCTGAGCCACAACCCCATGGGGCTCTGCAAGTCCCAAACTTGAGATCTCCACATGTGCTGCAGGTTTTGTGTAATCCTGCTGGCAAATTGGCGTACCGGGATCATCTCTGGGAACTGAAAAGTCAACTCAAGTTCTCTTCTGCTGGTGACTTCATGCGTTTCTGCCACCTGGTGGTATCAGTACCACTGTGTCCAGCACAGACTGTTCAGTGCAGTCATGAGCAGCAGGGTAATCTAGTCGTCTTTGTCCCCAGGGACAGGTTAGCTGTTCTAGCAGCCGTGAAGGGGCGTTTCTGAGAGCCTCTGTAGCAGGACTCAAGCAGGGAAGGACTGTGGAGTGCTGTGTGTCTTGTTCTGAGCAGCCTGTCCTGTATCCCAGGTGTGCTGCAACGGTACACGGGTCTTTGTGGAGAGGAAGATACTGGATGTCTTCACAAAGGAGGTGGTGAAACGCACCCAGAAAATCAAAATTGGAGACCCGCTTCTGGAAGACACACGGATGGGAGCACTTATCAACCGGCCCCACCTGGATCGTGTCCAGGGCTTTATCAAGCAGGCAAAGGAGCAGGTGAGATTGTGATGCTGCCTTGTGACTGCCCTGAAATCTCTCTCTCTTGTTAGACAAACAGACAGGCAGCTGCTTTCTAGCCCCATACCTTTCCAGTTAAGCTCTTGTTTTTGACACCCATGCTCAATGGGTGTCTTGCGCCACTAGATATGTAAGTCTATGAGATGCATCCCAGAGTCCCGAGGGAATTGGCTGATGTAGCTGCCAAGCTACTCTGTGATATTTGAAAAGTCACGGCAGTCAGGTGAAGTCCCTGGTGATTGGAAAAAGGGAAACACTGCACCCGTTTTTAAAAAGAGGTGGAAAGGAGGACCCTGGGAACTACCGACCTGTCAGCCTCACCTCTGTGCCTGGGAAGATCATGGAACAGATCCTCCTAGAAGCTGTGCTGAGGCACATGGAGGACAGGGAGGTGATTCGAAACAGCCAGCACAGCTTCACCAAGGGCAGGTCCTGCCTGACCAACCTAGTGGCCTTCGGTGATGGAGTGACTGCATCATTGGACAAGGGAAGAGCTACTGATGTCATCGATCTGGACTTCTGTAAGGCCTTTGACAGGGTCCCCCACAACATCCTTCTCTCTGAATTGGAGAGAGATGGATTTGATGAGTGGACTGTTGGGTGGATGAGGAATTGGTTGGATGGTTGCATCCAGGGGGTAGTGGTCAACGGCTCTTTATCCAGATGGAGATTGGTAACAAGTGGTGTCCCTCAGGGGTCTGTACTGGGACCAGCGCTGTTTAATATCTTCCTCAGTAACATAGCGGAATCAAGTGCACCCTCAGCAAGTTTGCAGGTGACACCAAGCTGAGTGGTGCAGCTGATGCCTGAGGGAAGGGATGCCATCCAGAGGGACCTGGACAAGCTTGAGAAATGGACCCATGTGAACCTCATGAGGCTGAACAAGGCCAAGTGCAAGGTCCTGCACCTGGGTCAGGGCAGCCCCAGGTACCAATACAGGCTGGGCGATGAAGGGATTGAGAGCAGCCCTGTGGAGAAGGACGGAGGGGTACTGGTGGATGAAAAGCTGGACATGAGCCAGCAATGTGCGCTTGCAGCCCAGACAGCCAACCGAATCCTGGGCTGCCTCAAAAGCAGCGTGACCAGCAGGTCAAGGGAGGGGATTCTGCCCCTCTACTCTGCTCTGGCGAGCCCTGCCCCCCGCATTTCTGCCTTCAGCTCTGGGGTCCTCAGCACAGGAGAGACGTGGCTCTGTTGGAGCGAGTCCAGAGGAGGGCCACAAAAATTATCAGAGGGATAGAACACCTCTCCAATGAAGAAGGGCTGAGAGAGTTGGGGTTGTTCAGCCTGGAGAAGAGAAGGCTCTGGGGAGACCTTATTGTGGCCTTTCAGTAATTAAAGGGGGCTTATAAAAAAAGATGGAGGGGGACTTTTTAGCCGAGCCTGTTGTGATAGGACAAGGGGTAATGGTTTTAAACTAAAAGAGGGCAAATTTAGACTACATATAAGGAAGAAATCTTTTACGATGAGGGTGGTGACACACTGGAACAGGAGAGGTGGTAGATGTATGTCATCCCTAGAAACATTCAAGGTCAGGTTGGACAGGGCTCTGAGCAACCTGCTCTAGTTGAAGATGTCCCTGCTCATTGCAGGGGGATTGGACTAGATGGCCTGTAAAGGTCCCTTCCAACCCAAACCATTTTATAATTAAAAGTGACCCAGTGCACATCTGTGACTCAGCATTGAAGTTGACGTGGCTTTTCATATCCTGATGTTGCCAAGTTTTAGAGGTTGTGAGATGCCCAGCATGGCAGTATGTAAAATGGGATAATCCATAATGTTTGGGCTGGTTCTAAGTTGTGGTGACAACTTGCACACTTGACTGTTATCTCATTTGGGTTCCAGTTTTGTTGGTTGGAGAAAGAACTTACTAAGGATCAAAGGCCAAATTTACAGGCTGCTGGGTTTTTTTACAGGCTTTTTGGTTTTTCTCAGGTTTTTTTTGGTAAAGTGTAAAGATGTTTTGAATGTCAGCGCTAGGTATACGACTAGGTGTAGCCAGTTTGGGAATGGGCTGGAGAAGGGGAACTATGAGTGAAAGCCAGGAGGGCTAGACAAGGATTTGCAAACAGGAAGAGGGATGAGGAAGGAGGGGAGAAATCCCTATCTCTAAAGCAGGGCATTTGATGGAGGTAAGTATTTCTTGCCAGGTGGAGTGCTAAGGGACTGGTTGACTTGCTAATGAGGGAATTCACACCATGTGGAGGTGTGGAAGTTAATGTGATGCCAGCACTTGCACCCCAAACTAATGTTGTTTGGACTTTTGAGATGGGTCTCACCCTCTGACCCTGATCTGTCAGTGATGCTCTTTTTCAGGGGGCAGAGGTTCTGTGTGGTGGGGACCTGTATGTGCCAGATGACCCGAAGCTGAAGAATGGCTACTACATGCGCCCTTGTGTATTAGGTATGATCCTTCCTATTCATGGTACGGCGGTCTTCTACGTGGATGTTGCCGAGTTTCTTCTAGAGAAAGCTGTGTTCAGCGTAACCTGTCTCTGTGTATGTCCACAGTGTGGACAGGCACTCATATGGGTGTACTAGAGAGAGCTGAGGCACCCAAGAACTGTGTCGAGAGAAATCTCTGCTGTTGGAAGGTCTGACAGGAATTGTGCAGTTAGTGCCTTTGCTGCCTTGAGATGCAGGGTTGGGACTTGCTCCTCTGCTAGCTAAGCCGGGGGGCCTGTGCAGTGCCAAGTGCTGTCTTGAAGGCTGCGTGGGTTGCTGAATGCGCAGGCTGTGCCACTAGCTCTTCCTCCTGAAGCACATGTGCTCTGCCATGCTTCCAGGGAACTGCACAGATGACATGACATGTGTGAAGGAAGAGATCTTTGGGCCTGTCATGTCCATTCTGCCATTTGACACAGAGGAGGAGGTTGTGGAGAGAGCCAACAACACCAAATTTGGCCTGGCAGGTGGTGTCTTCACCAGGTATGACTGCGTAGCATGGCTGGCGTGGAAGTGGTCTAGGGAGAGGAGGAGAAGGGAAATGCTGCAGCTACTTGACAGTCCTCTTGTGGTGCCGGCTTGGGCATGGATATTGTCTTCCAGAAAAGCTGGAGCAAGGGATTGCCAAAAGGGAATTTTGTAAATGACCGCGTGTCTCCTCCCAGGTTTTCCTGAAGGGTTAGGTGGGCCCAGCTGTCCTTCAGACTCCTTCCAGCTTGTGCTTGGCCTGCTGCCTGCCTTCCTGCATCTCCAGGAGACATGCACTAGGAGTCTGCTACGCTGCTGAAAGCGTGCAAAGACAGATGTTGGCTGCTTGCCATAGTCTGCTTTGCTGGTGTCCTTCTTCTGCCCTCTCAAATCCAATGCAGCTTTGAGTGTCCTTGGAAGTAGGTGCTGCATCTTATGAGCAGGCAAAGACAGAGTAGGGCAGGTCAGGCTCCAAGAACCACTGCGACCTGCTGGCCTTTTTGTAGTGGGATGTTAGCTGGCATGGAAGGAGGGGAGGAGTGGGAAGGGATCCAGCTGACTTGCCCTTTTCCTGCAGGGATATCCAGAAGGCTCACAGGGTAGTGGCTGCTCTCAAGGCTGGGATGTGCTTCATTAACAACTACAACATCAGCCCTGTGGAGCTGCCTTTTGGAGGATACAAGGCATCGGGTGAGCTTTGTTGACCTTCCCTGGTATGACTACATGCCAGTTACAGGGGGTATGAGTGGTACCTGGCACTGCCTGGAGCTGTGTTCTCACTTCTGGCATGTCCCTGCAGGATTTGGCAGAGAGAATGGGCGGGCAGCCATCGAGTACTACTCGCAGCTGAAGACTGTCTGCGTGGAGATGGGTGATGTGGAATCTGTGTTTTAGTGGCTCGTGGGCCTGCTCAAGGGATCATCAGCCAGTTCTTTCCTGTCAGCCAGAGATGTGGTTCATTTACACAGCAATAAAGTGCTCTAAAATCGTAAGTGCCTTGGGGGGGAACAGTGCCGGAGCAGTGCTTAGCCACCCTGCTCCTGCAAGGGGAAGTATGCATACAGGGCTCAGCCTGTGGGCCTGCTCTGGCCTAGCTGGTGGAAGATGGGCACCTCAGAGTAGGAGGTTGCAACTTGTGCAGCTATGCAGGCATTACCAGAGGCTCGTCAGTGGCAGAGGGCTGCCTCAGGCTGCTTCCTGTGCTGTGTGCCTTGAACCCCATTGCCTTCCACCCTCAGTCAACTTCGGTTTTGGCTTCTTAACAGGTATGACGCTACTCAATGCACATAGCAGCTCTTGGACACATTGATATCCTGTAGCTATAGGCTCTGTCTATTCTCTGACTATGTAAAAGCCTTAAGGATATGATTGTTTATTCCCTGTAGCCCCTTGTAAACACTAGTTCTGTTTTTTCTATCCGTACTTCACTTCCAGTGTGGGGCAGAGTATTGTGGGAACAGTTAGCGGATGCTGCATGGGACAGGCATGTCCCTGAGACTCATCACCACACACAGGGTATGGAGCACAACCACAGTGGTAGCAAGCTCCAGCATAGGATAGAGTGCTGCCGCTCTTAAGTGAAAGCTGTTTGACTTCCTTCCTATAGGCCTACTGTTCTTTATAAACATGATGGAGCAACTTTAAATGTTTGCCTAGATCTTTTTTCAGCAATCAAATAAATATTAACTCTGGTTTGGAACATCTTATCGTGGAGTGACATGAATTGAGGGGTCCAGAAATAGGGCTGCTGCTGTATGGGTTAAACAGGTTCCAAGATGGCTTTTCGGTCATTAAAATTATAAAAGCTAGAATGTCTCTGCCTGTCGTGCAGACTTCTGTAGTCCTACAAAACCAGAGTCATTCTAGCATTCTATAAAACTTCTTACAAAAACCCTCTAACTTCAGAATGAAAATACAGAATTGACAACTTCATTTTATTAAATGGGGAGAAAAAAAAGCCAGGAAATGAAATGTTCTAAAAGAAAACAAAAATCTCTCTAGTTTCTCAGGTAGCCATCATGATGGTCAGTTACTTCTGGCAGGTCCAACCAAGGTGCTGGCAAGCTGAACACACCCCTGTGCCCATCAGCCCAAGGAGTGCAGCTGAACCAATGGCCCCTCTCCTTCGGTTTTTTGGATCTGGAAAAAAGACATGTTTTATCAGTTCAGCAGCCCATCACTGACAGACTAGCCCAGCCTGAAAATAAAGAGAACAGAAACTACAGATAAATCTCAAGGCAAAACAGCAGGCACCAGCTCAGGCCATGTACCTCTGCTCAGTCTGTGCTATTATTAGACTAGTGCTCCTCTTATCCGTAGGAAAAATGTCCTGCAGAGTTAGCAGCCTGTGGACCTGTACACTCTTCTCTACACCCTGACTGGAAGCTTTATGCCGCCTCCTTGATGTGAGCTGGAGGAAAGAGCCCCGAGGCCATTGTAGGAGTCTGGAGTTTCCAAGCACCTGCTGTGTGCTGCAGGGTAAAGACCTACCTCCTGTGTAGTAGCCATAGGCATAAAGGATTCTTCCAAGGATCCAGGTGATGCCAAGCCCTGTGGCAACCCGCTAGAGAGAAAGGAGAAGCATTAAAGGTTTTGGAGACTTTGCCACTTGCATTGCTTGGCTTTTACAGCAGCCCTGCTTCAAAGAAGTGACCACCAGCTATGGCATAGGTCCTGACCTTGCTAGGACAACTAAGAGTCGGCATAGGGGAGGCGGGTGATTGATGCAGCGCACCAGGGTGAGTTTTGTATAGGAGGAAGCACTTTCATGATGTCTATGAGGAGGAAGGAGGATGTCTGAGGGGCCTTGCTCTTTTGCAGCACAATTCTTCCCAAGGAAGAAATGGTTAAGTTGTACGGGCAGCAGGTGCTGAATCTCATTTCACCACTGTCCACTTAGTGAGGTAGACCAAGGGCCAGGATCTTGGAGGCAGTTCTTGCCCCTAGCCCCACTCCACTGCCTCCAGCAGGTGTACAGGTTTTCTGTTGCAGGTGTTACAAACTTCCACCTTGCCTCTTAATTTAGAGCTTGCTGCAAAGTGGCTCCAGTTTGCCAGATTTGCCTGTGCTGCTCCCTTCCCTCTCTGAAAAGGAATATTCAAGAAGGACCTGATTTGTCTTTTGGTGGCCAAGAAAGAGCTACTGGTTTTGGCCTTTCCCACATGCCTGCCTCTTCATGAGTTGTCTACATCTTTCAGCTAAAAATAATCCAGGCTTTTTTTTTGATCCTTTGCATACCTCTTTTTGTGGTGGAAGTGAGTGGGAAGATCACTGTGTTCCCCATCTATTCTTATCAGATAAACTCCTCATGGAAGTGTGTTTAGAGAGGCAAGAAAAAAAGGGTTGCTGTCCTCCACACAACCAGCTGCTGAGTAGCGCTACTGTAAGTCCAGCAGGACCCTGCAGGGCTTGGAAGAACTAGGCAGGGTTGGAGGGACCCTTCCCACTCATGGACTGGAGACTCTGAATACTTTGGTTTGTCCAACAAGGCACCCTTAGGGGAAGGAAAAGGGTCTAATAGCTGAAGCAGCAGTAATGAGTTTATTAAATACTTGTGATTGCCCTGCACAAGACCTTCTACACCTACATTTTTAGAAGGGGCACAGCTCTGAAGCGTGATGGGGCTAGCAAAGCAGCCTGCTGCCTCCAGAGGGGCTGGCTTGGCCTCCTGCCCCCCACCCTCCCCAAGTAAGGGAGCAAGAGCAGAGTTCAGTCATGCAGACCTGCACCGTAACATCACTTACCGGGTGATACATTCCACCGGTGGCTAAAAAGAACAGGAAGGCGGGGTAAACTTCCAGTCTGAAAATAAAAGTGAGGAGGCTGTGTTTGTGCTCAAGTTGCTTACAAAGAGGAAACTCCAGATGCGCAGAAGCTGTCATCATCCCCTGCCAAGGTCTCTGTTGGGCCTGACTGTTAGGAGTCTCCGTGCTCGATGTTGTGGCCACACACGGAGGAAAGAGGGAATCTGAGTATGCACAGACTTTTAGAGACTTCCTCTCTCCAAGGCCACCTACCCACCCATTCTTTCCATTTTGTGCCCTAAGGCACTACTAAATACTACTTGCCCCCAGCTAACCCAGGAGTAGTTGTTCTTCCCAGCACCCCTCTGATGTGCTGTTGCAGCCTGGTCCGCAGTAGCTGGGTGGAGTTGGGCCTCTCCCCAGGGAGGCCTGGGCAGCACAACAGATCAGCAGCCCCCAGACAGGCTCTTCTGGAAACAAGATTTTTAATGTCTTAAGATCCACCCATGGAGACAAAGAGCCAGGCACTGGGGAAGAGGAAGGCTGCTTCACAGCCCCATCTCATGGTTTAAGGCATTACTGCTAAGTATTACACAGCTGTGTGTTTTCTTCAAGCATTGAGCCTGAACCTAAACCTAGGCACTTGGCAGCAGCGAGTCTCTAGCTGTAGGCCCTGCTCCACAGCCCTGGGTATTTTCAGAGCCTGCATTCATACACATTACTCACGTGTTCTGGTGTGCACGCTGGATGCAGTTGAATATACGCCCGTGTTCAGGGTCCGTGCTGTACATGGTTGGATACTGCCAAAGAAAATAAACCGGCAGCGAAACATGAGCAAGCGCAGTCTGGGCTCAGCAGCCTGTTCTCCAGCAAGGAGGAGCGTGTCCTGCAACACCTCTCCCCAGGGAGGCCGCTGCTGCCTGGGTCCTGGCAAGACTGACTTGCATTGGCAAGTTAGAGCCTGTCTCCTGCCCTGTAGCCCACAAATGCTTTGCTGAAATTGCTGCTTGCCCCAGGCCAGTTCCTGAACTCCCTGAGCAAGCCAACTGTCCCCTGGAGCTGGCCCTGCATCGAACAGAAGATAGCCAGGCACTGGGTGACCTCCTTGTTTAAATCCCATCTCTGGAGGGGAGAGCAAAGCAGCATTACTGAGGACAGGTCCCCATGTCTTCTCTGGGGAGCTGGCAGCAGCCCATCACCCAAAATCAGGCTGGCAGGACACTGCCTTCCTGACCACTGCAGAGCTGAGCAGCCAGCCCGAGCTGCCACTTGGCTCCAGGGGCTTCCCTGAGCCCCAAATCCAGTGCTCTGTGCACCATACGCACTGGGTACGTTTGCTATAATCCTGACTTCATGCAGTAGGGGTCGGGTCACCCCAACAGGCACTTGGGGCCTGCAGCACATGCCCAGGGCTGTCCTTGCACCCACCTCTGCTTGTCACTTCCTCGAATGACTTGGGGAAAGGGCAAAGGAGCGTTTGTGCTTGGAGCCAAGTGGCACAGCAGCCTCTGCGTGCCATCGCCCTGACTCAGGGACAGGACTGACTGCGCTGGCCCAGCCCACAGCCGTGCCCAGCTCAAGGGCTCCTCAATGGATGCTGAGGGAAGGTCACTTTGAAAGACTTCTTGTGATAGGGATCACATGCTCCCCCTGAGTTTGCAAAACCCTCCTGTCACTTTGATTCCACTACAATCCCTTTGCCCCAACGCTGCACCAGCCTTCTTTGCAGGGAAAAAGGGCTGTGTGGTTTCTTGCTCATCAGAGTTTCCAAGCTCAAAGCTTTGTGCTTTCAGCTGTCTCGGCTTGGTGCCAAGCGCCTGATGTCCTAAACCCCAAGCTCTGTTCTGCCATCTGCTCCAGTCTGGAAAGCCAGAATGGCAGGACCATCCCTTCTGCATCCACGTGGTGGGGCAGGAAACAACAGCAAATCACCCCAAAATAAGCAAGGTGTCACGGTGTTTGTCTGCAACATCCCCTGCAGACCGGCTCCGACCTTCCTGTTCCTTCAGCCTGAGCACTCACCTCCACGTTGTACTTCTTGCGGGCCTTGGCCACTTTCACCGCGAGGTGCATGACCAAGACGAAGCTGGCAGCCCCTGTCAGGATGACATAGCCGTACTCCTTTGAAAGAACAGCCATCTTGGTGCTGTCAGAGAAAGAGAGCCCGTTACTATTTTGAGGTGTGACTGGAGAAGTGGCAGCTCACTACCTGCAGGTATCTGTGTGTGGAAGAATTGCTGAGCATGGACCCACGACCTCCTAGCACGGGGACTGGCTGAAGGAGGAGAGAAATGGTGAATTGGGGAATTTTCACCTCTTGGTGCCTGCTGGGTATTGAGCAGCACAAACCAAGGGCTCTCTGCGCAATTCCTGTCCAGCAAGCCTTAAAAAAAAAAATCCCTTAAGTGTTGGTGGAAGGCGGTGTCTGGAGGACCCAAGTCCAGCCTCTGGCTCAGAGCAGGACTGGAGCCAACAGTAGGTCCCATCAGCTCTGGCTGGCTAAGTCCCACGACTTCACTGACACATTCCAGCTGG
>NW_009623740.1:14285-16625 GCF_000690535.1 Cariama cristata
TCTGGAGAGGTGGAAGGAAACTGATTGTTCATGGCCACTTCCAACACCGGAGCTAGGGACCACCAAATGAAGTCAGGCAACAGATCCGAAACAAACCAAAAGAGGTGAGGTTTTTTTTCATATAGCGGGAAACAGACCTGTGGAACTCCCTGCCCTGGGTTGTGGCGAATGCAGGCAGTTTTCATAAACTCAAGGGGAAACCAGGCAAGCCCGGGGAATAACAGGTAAGTTGGGAATTATAATACAGACAAATAGAAACCAACTCAGAAATCCCCTGAGCTGAAAGGAGCCGGGCTACATGAAGGGTTAGTCTGCACCGCTAAGGTCATCCTTACATAAAATAATAAACCCCACCACAATAGCAATAATAACCAAACTTTTTGGTTAAGAGACACTGGCCGGATGAGAGATGCTCACCCTCACAGCTTCAAGGAACCCTCTCAGAGTCACAAGTCAGTGAAGAGCCTTAACAACACACAGCTGCTGGCAGTTACCAACACCTGCACCAGTAGCTCTGCCGGCCAGGAGACACCAGGGCCTGCGTGGTTTGCATTTAATGGTTCTGTGCTTCCTTGCAGAGGCCTGAGACAGAAGCACAGAGCAGAAGACACATCCAGCAGCCTGCGCCACGCTGCCCCGCAGCAAGGCTGTTGCGTGTTCTCCCTCTTTCCTGGTCTTCATCTGCCGGACCTGACGTCAGCCTGTGCTGCTGGCAGCTGCTCAGCACCGAGCGCTCCGACACTCTCCGCGGCTGCAAGTGAGCATGAGTACCCTTCGCCACAACCATCTCTTGCGCAATCCCAAACCTCATGTTGTCCGTCTGCGTGACCCAAGACAGTGCTGCACGATGCAGCAGAGCACGAGACAGCAGAGACCTCTCTCCAGCACCGAGATGATTCCCTCTGCAAACCAAACCACAGCTGATGCCCATCTCCATCTGGTGCCTCCACGACGTAGCAAGGTTTTGGTGTCTCCTGCACCGTCCCACCAGCACAATCTGTCAGCAGGGGGGAAAATGGGCCACCTTATGGAACCAGTGCTAACAGCCTTCCTACTGCAGCAGCACCAGCAGCCCTCATGAAGGATTTTCAGGGAGTAGAGGGTTTTATTTCTCATTTGAAAAGGGATTATCAATGGAGCAAGGTGAAGGCAACAGCTGGCTTTGTCCATATGAAGTATGGTAAACAATTACCAGTAAGAATGTTGAAAACCTAAAGTAATGAAGAAAAGTCAGCTGCACCCACATGTAACAGGTTAGCAGCTCACAGATGACACGCTGAGAATACACCACCTTCCCACTCAGTAGAGCAGGTTGACGGTCACGTTTCTCCCTTCACATTACAAGGTTGGTGGAGAAACCCTGCCTGCCAGCAAGAACCAGGCATTTTATCTTCACAGTGATAAATTATAATCTGGGGTTTTATCTTAGCAGCAAAAAGCACAGCAAAGCATTAAACCAGGTGTATTATAAAGCCGCTACTCTTACAGTACCAGTATAAAACTGTATCTCGAGCCTTTCCTCTAGTAATCTGGAGCCATATAAAGCACTCCAAAGTCAACAGGACTTTCAGCCTCTCTCAGATTGCACGCCTTGCGGCTGTTTCCGGATTCTGGTGCCTTGTGCGTTTATTTCAGCAACCTTTGTCCGCAGCTGCAAGGACTTTGCTGACAAGCACTGGCACGGTGGACAAGACTCAATTTTTATTTTCCATGCAGCAACCTTTCAGGCCAGAGACACGCAACCAAGAGATTCTGGAGCATGACACAGCACAGGCTGGGAGCTGTAGCAGAAGAGCTCCCCGGGGGGTGGTTTTACTTCAGAATAAGGGTTCTTCTTACCAACTTTGCAGTAATACTCGAGTTATCATGAGTCCACAAAGCTCATTAAATCTCCCCGTGCAGACCCACGTTTGGATTCTGACCGGACTACCCGATACAAGCTCAGACTTTCTCTCAAGCCAAGAGAGCCTTTTGTCCCCTCTGTCACCAGGCGAGCACGCAGGCTTAGTTAGCTCCAGAGGCAGAGCTCTCCGCAAGCCTTGCGGGGTCAGACTCGGTCTAAGCAAGCTGAACATGCTGGGGTGCAGGCAGGGCCCCGCCGCCCTCTGCTCATCCTGCAGGCACTTTCCTGGGAGGAGAGGGGGGATGCAAAGAAGCAGCCAGGGAGGAGGATCCCAGCCCTTCCTGTATTTCTTTACCATCCCTGAGGATAATCAGCATAAGCATGCATTCAGAGCACTCCCTCCGCCCGTACTGCCGGAGGGGGATGCTGGGCTCCCCCCCAACCCCGGCCCGTACTTACCCTCAGGCGCTGCGCGGAGCTGCCCAGGATCCTGCGGG
>NW_009623741.1:0-14027 GCF_000690535.1 Cariama cristata
CTATGTTAAAAATGGGATTTACAATAAATAAAACTATAAAACTTTGTTTGCAATTGATGCTTTTGATACTACAGTATTTCTTACATTTCTATTATCATTCACAGTATAATATAGCCTAGTATTAATATTTCTGCAAATGAGGAAAAAAGCCAAAACAACTAGCATTAGCTTCTTTCTGTTGACAATGGCCAGATACATATAGAAAACTTAAACTAGTTAGGAATCTTTCTAATATGCTCACTACTTATCCCTGGTTTGCAATGACTTTGCCATTATTCAAGCTCATCAGTTACCTTCAGAATTAAAATTCAAAATATTTTTCTATAAAACACTCATTTCTATTTCCAGGTTGCCTTCGGAAAATCAGTGAGTTCTTAAAAAGAAAAAAACCCCAAACCTTCTGATATTCAGAATAAAATTAAATTGTTTTTTGAAGCAACTTGTTTTCTCTTTGTATAAATATTATCCTAAAATAATGAATGACTTCCTTCTCCGCTCCTCCAGGAAAAAAAAGTTGAAGTTTTTCACTTTTTTACTTTCTGTACTAGTACCAAGCCTCAAAGTACACAATTTCAAAAGAAATGCCCTATCAGATTTAGTTTGAGGTGTTTCAATATTAGCAGATGATTTGGGCTTCAAATGTGTGCACTGTGATTTTGGATACTGGAAAAAACTTGGTCTCTAAAAACCAGTATTTAAGCCAAAAGTAAACGGAGTCCCATAGAAGAATCACATTCAGCAATGAAGAAATTAAGTCTAGGAAATTATATTAATTGATACAAACTGAAGGAACACACTAAAAAATGGTACTATGGGTTTAATGCATGAAATAATATTGGATATGGGCAAAACAAGCAGGCAGAGGCTTTGAAGAAAGGGATAATCAAAGAGTTGGATGTTCTTCTGCAGCAAAATTAGCTTCTAAGAGTTTAGCCAAAAGCCAAAGAAAAGAGAGCTAAGAAACTATGCTCAAAGAAAAGAGAGCTAAGAAATGATGCTAAGAAAACATTGTTATCCTATATTGACCCTGGCAAATCAAGGTAGTTAGAAGAGCTTTGAGAGTGCTTTATGAAGTAGAACTTATTGCAGTTGGAAACAGTGAGTCTAAGTGATTTATTGCTAATTAACCAAAAGACATTATTTCTATTTAATCAAATCACTTAAGCACAGACTTAAAACCATCCTTGCCCAGTAAAGTATTATATATGTAGCTGGCTTCATCCAGGTTTTAAAGGGTAAAGCTATACCTCTGAAAATATCTTGAAGTGCTTCTCAGAATGCAATCTGCACAGTAAATGCAAACAGTGACTCAAATCTTCCTTTGAATTAGATATAACGTTTCAAGGCTCACTGCAAAGGACACCTTTGTTCTTAGTCTATGTTAAAAACATATTTATTAAACACATCACTAAATATATATTCTCATATCAAAAAAGGAAACTATCATGTATTACTTTATATAAACTTTCCTCCTCACTAAAACTAGAATCACTTTTTTTTTTTTTCTTAAATTGAACACAAGTTTCCATGGACTAATTGAAAAGATGCAATTTTTTTTCCATAAATTTGAGAAAATATCAAGCAATGCTCTGTTATGTGCAAAAAAGAACTCCCTCTTCTGCAGATATTGTTCAGCAGTTTATAGTCTGAAATGTGATTTTTAGATTTATTATTTTTATATTTCATAAAATCTTTATTACTGCAATAATTCTTGTTCTTTCTTCTTCTAATACAATTGAATCTTCTATTCAGATATCTTTGAAGTGTTATTCTGTCTTTTAAAAGACAGTATCTCCTTTCTAGAAACAATGAAGCACTGAGACTGTATTTCCATTTGTGGGGGTTGGACCATACAAGAATAAGCAAGAAGCCTACAGGAAACAGTGTTTTCAACTGCACATATTATCAGACCAATGAAAAGAAGAATGACTAAAGATGACTCGTAATCATTACCCTCTGTAGTCTTTGGATGTTCATATGTGTAGGGACTCCTAGCAGTGACTGACACCAGAATGGTTGCTGCTGGAATAAAGAGAATTTTCTTGAGAGAAATACAGGTGCATGTATATCTATTTCTCAACTTCTGGTATGGCTCAACTGCTCTTGCTTCCCAATTAAAATCTGCCTCCTCCCCACCATTCAAATGGAAACACTGAGTAAGTAATAGATTTACTGAAGGTAATGACCATGTGCGGGCTTTCCTGCTGTTTGAAAATAAAAGGTGCATTTATGCTACAGGAACACCACTGGCAGAGGAGCTCTCTGAGTCTTCAACTTACTGTTTTCCTGACAACTTTTTTTTTTTTTCTCTTTATGTCTGTAGACCACTGAAAAGAAACAGTTCCAGAGAAGTATTTTTAATTTGGTAAATCTTTCTATTAATTTTCCTGAGTTTTTTCTACAGTGATGCAAAGGATAGAATGTGAAAAATTTCAGGTGCAAATAACTGCAAAGTCAGAGAAAATAAGGTTGAAGATCCCAGAAGGTTATCTAGTGCTACAGCACAGTAGATAATGCAGTTAAAAAGCTTCTCATCTCCATCCAGAGTAATTAATTAGGTTTGAAAGGTGAGAACTCCAAAGACTCTAAAAAATACAAAGAACTTTGAGGACGAAGTTGGTAGAATTGTTTAGTACTAGCATGAATTTACAATTGGAGTCCATTTTCATTCCTAAATATATCTACAGTCATGAAGTAATCAATGTGCTTATCCAAACCTTGAAACTTTACTTCACTTGTTTACTCTGCTTTGACTCTTCTCAGTCTATGTTTTATTACCTACACCTCCTAGTGCTCTCTCTCTCTCATTATACAGTTCTTAATTAGGAAAGAAAAAATGATTGATGAATATTGTACAACATGCCTCAAAATTTATTTTTGGACATACTGACAAATTGTCATGTTGAAATTCAAAACATTTTATGACTCCAAGTACACTCCTTTTGAGGAATTTAGCCTACAACTTTTAAATACAATAAAATTTGAGACCTAAAACTTCCAAAACCCTGTCAGTTTAGATACAAATTACTTTATTAATTAAAAAGTCTCTGTTTCCTTGCATGAAGGTTTATGATGAGGGGATTATATTTCGGGGGACTGTGTTTAACTTTAAAAGACTAAGTAAAGGTACTGACATATTTCATTCAGAATTTTAAATCTTCCCTCATTTATTTACTGGCATTTTTTATAGTTAATGATTGATGTATTTGACATTATTTCAACTACTCTAAGAAAGCAAAATACTCCAAAATGTCTTCAGGACAAATAATTTGAGCAATCAAGTAAACTGGTTGCCTAGAGAGGTTGTGCAGTCTCATTCAAAAACTGTCTGGACATAGTCCCGGGCAACTGGCTCTAGGTGGCTCTGCTTAAGCAAAGGGTTGGACCAGATGAACTCCAGAGGTCCCTGCCAACCTCAACCATTCTGTGATTCTGCAAAAGGACATAGCAATTACCCAGCATTGTCATAGGCTATTCTAGATGCAAAAAGAATTTAAGTTTGGAAGGAGAAGCTTTACTGGGAACTGAAAAGTTGAAAAAAATTCTGACAGAGCAATTATGAAGTTTTCCTATGTTCTCTGGGAATCAGATCTCTAAACTAACATTCGCTGGATAGGTAAATCTCTCCTCAAGATAATCCCCTTTAAAGCCATGTCACTGAAAATGATAATGCATGAAGTGGCTCATGTGAAGTGATAGCACTGTTCTTTTTAAAAAGAAGAAAAAAAGGATAAATCCAACCCAGCCAGTGCAATCAGTTCCTGCTCCCAACCACAGGGCTCTGGTAGTAGACGGGGTCAAAAAGTGAAGAATGAGAATACACAGAAGCAACTATGGAAAAATAATTCGCTAGTAGGATCTCTTTGATCTTTGCCAAGTTCTCCTCTAAACTGCCACACGTGGAAGTACTGCTCTGTCATGACAAAGATCAGCAAGGAATTCTTACCTCTTTAACTGGAGACTATTTTTCTATGCCTGGAAGCACTGAGTACTGCATAACGTATTCGTGCCTCAGCTCTACACTTTGGTCCAAATTCAAGGAGGGACATCCAGTAAGAAGCATACTAATCTACAAGTTAGGTAGTTTGCACATTCTTCCAGAACTAACCTAGGGCCATATATTCATCACAGCATGTTTTTCTGAGGAATCTTAAATCACTCAGATCTGTTTTTTCTTTTTCATTTCTTTGTTTTTTCAAACATAAAATTCAACTAGGCCATCCTCCTCCCAATCGTAAAGACATTCTGAAAGTCTCTGGTAATGATTTCTTTTCAGCCCATTTAAAATAAGTTCACTAATAGATATATAATTCATATTTGATGTAGACTTCTTTAGACAAAAAGAAAAGGTAGAGCTGGGAGACAGATTTCTCAGGATGATGATGAGAGGCGAATAAGATTGGGAGGAAATAAAATGCCTTTCTTTTCCTCTGACCTTTCTGAAAGCAGAGCACCTAAATAAAACTCCCAGACAATATAAGAGGACTTTGACATAAAAGTTACTCTCAATATTATTGAACAATTTATCAGATTATTGGGTTGTAAGCACTGAGCTTACAGTAAGCACTCAGTAAGCACTGAGACTTTGAAGGACAGAAAATAGTAAGATAGACAAGCACCAAGTTATCAAGTAGAGTTTTCATAGGCTGAGAAGGCATGGTTCTCTGGTACGACTATACTTCCGAAGATGCATGTTTAGAAGTCCTTCCCAGACCCTCATACTCTTGGTAAGGGAGAGAAGAACACCTACAGGTATGCATCAATCTATCTAATATTATGCTATAGAACAGATAAATTCTGATTATTTGTTGTTAAAACAGCTCTGCAGTTCTCTTGAAAAATTCTCATATCACACAAGTGGAAATGCATGGACGCATAGGAAGAACTAGTATTTTGTACTAGAGGCACAAGAAAGCGCACATTTCTAATCTATCTACAGGGGGTAGCATCGACAGCATCTAAAGCGCTATTCTTGCACTTTTCTGGAAAGAAAATTTTGCAGATGCATTGTAGAAATTTCATTATAATTTTCTTTCCTGAAAAATGGAGAACTTAGTATGTTTAGCAAGATTAATGCTAACAATAATACAAGTGAACACAATAGTTGGGCATGATCACACTGGCAACAAGAACTTTTTTCCTTGCAGGTAACAGATTCAATTACCCAAATGCACAATAGTTGGGCATGATCACATTGGCAACAAGAACTTTTTTTCTTGCAGGTAACAGATTCAATTACCCAAATATCAAGAAAAAGAATATGGCTGCAAACTTTCACTGGAATGTACAGTTGGTTGGTTGGAAAAACTGAAAATTGTTTATATGTTTGGGTTTTCTTAAATGAAGTTTTTTGCTCTGCCACAGAAAGATAAATACTTCATCAGAAACTGTACAAAAGTCTTATTAACAATGAGAGCTAAAATTAACTTTCAGGAATTCTGTTTGACCCAAAGGGGGTCATTAGTAAGTCAGTGATCAAGTATAAATTTGGCATATATTCTTCAGTATTTTGATTCACTGTTAAGGAAAGGTGACAACAAGTGTCATGACCCAAGTTTCTAATTTAAGTTGAACTCCCAAGTGACACTGGAATACAGACAAGATCCTGCTCTTTGACCATTTTGCCACCTACCCAAAAACCAGGTTATCCCCACGCACTGCCTATTTCATGCCTCAAATAATAATTTCTGAACAAGAATATCATCATTTGTCCCATCGGAACAAATGCCAAATTCACAAGTAACTACTTGGGGGAAGATCATTACAACCTTAGTTATGTTTAAAAAGTTTTTCTTAGGATTCCACCTGATCAATCAGTGAAACCACTAACAGGGAAAGGACAAAAAAGAGGCATGCATATAAATACAGAATCATGCTGCCTTCTTTCTAGTTATATAGAAACTTGTTATATAGCCATTCAGCGTGGAAACATCAATACACAGTGTTGATCTTGGCAGTCCAAGGGTGTAAAACAATTTTATGCAACAGTTTCCAAATGAGTTGTTTTTTTTCTTAGTCGCTTCAAAAAAAACCAAACCCAAACATGCAGGATTCAGATCTATATTCAGACATAGGCATCTACAGCAGAGACAAATGTAATTATTCCAGTAATACAATACTGGATTTCCTACACTAAAAATGTTGTAGGAGCTGTAATCACCATGAAAAGCTAATTAGGTGCACTATTTTGAGACAGTTCCAAGTCTTAAGTACCATTTAGTTAACAAGCTTCATAAAGAATTATTTGGTCTGAAAAGAGTAATTCTTTTTATGAGAAAAAAAAAATTAATTCACAATCTGGAAAGAATTTAATAATGTTGCCTGATCTCTTCCAGGATTAAGTAATATATTCTTACAACATACAATTATGCAATTTTAAGCTTTCTAACTTCATTATAAACCATGTAACACTAGTAATACTTTTGTAACTGTATTCACTTATTCTTCAGGTCCAGATAATACAAGTGCCTTTTATTCTCTGACATACATCATAGACCAAATTCAACCCCGGTGTGAAGGTGCAATTTCATTTGCCATCATAAAATATGCCTTTACTAAATTCCAGAGCAGAATTTCACTCTTATTTCCACAGTTTCAGGTAAGTCTAAATATGCTCTAACGATCACTGAATCAATACAAATCCTATGGTTCTAGGTAAGATGCTATATCCATCAACAAAGCAGGAGAATTTGCATTTTCTGTACTCTGTGCTGAACTAAGTTGGAAAACTTGTTATTTTGAAATGAAAAGCAGGAAAATAATTTGTTTCAATGCCAGGCCATGCAACTTGGTGATCTGGGATATCAAAAGTTTTCTTGCTTTGCTTCAATTTTTTTTCATTCAATAAAAAAATAATATTCCTCAAAGAGCACAGCTGTCCTAAGCGCCCATCTCTCTGATGAATAAGTGCTGAGCTTCACATAGAATAAATTTAAAATAAAGTGTACTACTTAAGTGATACGTTATAACAAATGTTTGCTATGGGAGTTAGTTACCAGGTTTAGTTCTTGGCTTTTTGGATCTGGTAGATGGTCTAGGTTTAGATGCAGAAGGTGTGAGTTTTGCTTCTTTAGGAGCTGAAAGAAATATACTAGATTACAAGATTATCCTTTCCACCATATCACATAAAAATCACTTTCTTCAAGGCTGAAATGAAGCAACAAATGGCTACTGGGAACAAAAGCAAAAGGCAAAATCAGATTTGCTAAGAAGGCTTCTCAAAAATCTTCTTAAGACTTCACTACTGCAGCAAAATCCCTGCTTGTTCTTCATTGTAATCAGTAATTAAATTCAAAATAAGTAATTGTAGCTTACAATCACATCAAAATGTTCCTCTCATTAAGTTAGCAAATTCATTTTTGCAAGATACCTAAGAGGTAAAATAATAATGCTGTTTATCCTTTTGAAATTCAGGTCAATTTTAAGCCATCAAAAGACATACATAGACAAAACATGCAAAAACGTCCTCACTTTTCAACACTGTAAAGAAATTACTGGTGGAGAGCTAGAAAAACATGGAATCAATAATAAAAAAGGGAATTGCTTCATAACTGTAGTCATCGAATTCTGTTAATAAAATAGAAGTAGTGTTATCTAAATGGTAAAAATTAAGAGCAACGAGTCCTAGAAAGCTTTTTGCCCCTGAACATGCACAGGCTGAAACTGTAATTAGCTAAATATGACTATTAATCTGACATTAGATAAAGCTTAAGGTGAGTTTCAGGTAGTACAGTCAGTAATTTTGTTCATTTTTATAAAGCAGTGCTATGAAACTGCTTTCCAGGAAAAAGTTTAATAGCAATAGACACAGTGGAAAAGCATATGACCTTTACAGAAAGAACAGAGTAGAATAAGACACAGGAAGTGACTGAAAGGTGTTTTCCAAGCCAAAATGCCATTCAGAAGAATTTATAAAAGAACAGTAGAATCAACACATCCACCTAGTGCCACAGGAATCCCTCACAGGGTTCTAGGATTAATGTCCACAATACTAACCTTGCACTTGGCCTTTCAATTGTATTTCCAATGGGTTTCAGATGATTTTCTGAGGGTAAAGTGTGTTGGTGTAGAAAAATTCCCAAGAAAATGGAAGACAATTCTGATCCACAAAATTTACTATATGATAGAACTAATAAAACTGTATGAAAAACCTCAAGTTTCTTTTTCTCTTAAGTTTAGAAAAATGTATTTCTGGATGCTTATTTCCTCACTTTTTTCCTCTCTGAGAGAAATGGATTAAATATAGTAAAAGCTATGAGAGAAACTAGAGTACAAACTGTGGCTTGGACTGCATAGAACAGTGACCAACAGCTACAGAAACATGTATTACCTAGTGTTGTTTTTGGTTGTTCAACAGTCTGAGAAGTTTTAGGCTCCAGAAGTGGTGGTTTAGGGGCTAGGAAAGAAAAATTGAAGTGTAATTGAACAAATCAGTAGATGTACCAGCAGCAGGCCAAAAACATTATTATTCCAATAGTTCAAGGGGTTGGCTGGTTTGTTTTTAAATAGAATAGATAAGCATGCAACTATGCCCTACTCTTATCATAACACCCTACACTCCTTCTAATTTTGTTCCCTATGAAACTACACATTGTATGCTCATGGTGATGTGTGAGAGTTTGCTTCTAAGGCTCCTTCGCCATATTTATGTTCTCAGGACATCTTTAATACATTGTTTGATTCAGTCAGCAAATATGTTTCTTTTATGTTATGGGAGAACAGGGAGAAAGGACAGATGAAGGCTTTGACTGAAAAGACTGCAGTCCATAACAAATACCAGAGAATCTACAGCAAAGAGGAGACTTCTAAATGCCAAAATCTTACTGAAAATCTTAAATCAGAGCCTGCAGTCAATTGTAAGACACGTATAAGATATCAAACACAACTCCTGCTTTTTACTGACCTGCCTGTTTACAAGATGCGAGAACAGAAACATTTTAGGGCTCTAGTAAAGCACATCATAATATTTATTGGTCTAGTACCTGAATCACCAAAGGAAGCAAATTCATCTCCCTTAATCCCAAATCAGAAGAAAATGAGGACATAGATCTATTTTTGATCAAAAAGTAGAAAAGGAAAAAAGACACACCACCATGATAATGTTCCCATGGTCAAAGAATCAACCTCACATGTATTTGAAAGCTTCCCCTTTCACTTTGAGAAAGCTCTCCTATTTCCACTAAAATGCCAATCCCTTCCACTGAGTTCCCTGCAGAAGGACTTACTGATCACGAGTAGTACTTTCAATCAACAAACTGTTGTGACTAGCAAAGATGTCATCTTTGCCATGGTGTGTCTGTGTGAAAGTGGGAGAGAGCAACTGACAAAAGAGATTATAGAAATAATAATCACATATATTGTTTCTACAGGTGATATAAATAAAACTCTGCACCACCCAGAAGTAGTTTTTTCCCTTCCAGTCCTTTATAAAGGTTACAAAACTAGAGAACTTGTTTTAGAACATATCTCTCTGCATACCAACTTACAAAAATGGTGTGCACAATTACCAGGTTTCACATGCTGTACTTCTGGGGTAGCAGATGGTTTCAGTTTAGAAGGAATAAGTGGTATTTCTTTTGGAGCTGAAAGAAAGAGCTCAGTTTGCAATCAAAAATTGTTTAACAAGGGTTTCCCACAACAAACAGCACATGCCACAAGGTTATATTGAAGACAACTTAGTATGGAATGTCAAAGCCATCTGATGAAATCAGAGTTTAAAGTGTGGAATGGAGATGATATTGAAATGCTGAGCATTGATCAGAAATAAATTCTATGTCTCCAAAACAATTTAAATTTCCACTATGAAAGCTCTACATATCAAAGACAGCACATGCATGTGCATGAGAGTAAAAGAGATAGACAGAACAATCTAAGAAAAGGATAATGGAGTTTTTCATGCAAGAGGTAAGTTTTACTTCTCTGAGGACAGTAAAACCATCCTGAACTATGTTCTCATACGGAGATATATCAAGAAGAATCAGTCTAATGACAACGGAAGAACAAGACTCTATAACCAGGAAAAAGAATGATTATGCGTGTGAAGTGATATGCTAGAAGAAATGGATTTGTATGGGATGAAGTGCTCAAAACAAACAGTTCTTCACTGGGTGAAAACAACAACGTTACCTAATGTTACCCTTGGCCATTGAAAAGGATGAGAAGTTTTAGGTGTGAAAGATTCCAGAATGGATTCACTTGTTGCTGTTGGAAGAAATGGTGACAGTCATAAAAGAGCAAAGAGCTAATGGAAGAAACTCTTTGTTCATAAGCAAAACCAAATTTGTTTTTACAACAACAAATATTTCACTAATACTTGGACACTTATCAGTTTATTATGCATTAGAGAGAAATTCAGTCTTTTGAATTGCACAGAGTTTCAGTGACTATAAATCATCACATTCGAGATGTGCAGAAATTCTGGATGTTCATTTCCTCCTGCCTTCATTACAACTGGTCTGGATCTCAACCACTGCCAAGTAAGATTTTAAGTTGACTGTTTGAAGATTTTGAGTTTTGTTCCACTACTTAAGGGAGATGGTATGGTGTAAAATATAGGACATTTTGAACAATCAATTAGTCAGACATTAAAACCATAAAAAATTTGGAGGAGAAAGCTGACAACTGATCCAACTATGGTTTCAGTCCAAAAGCACCGAGTGTCTGTAACTGTTAATCAATTTCATGCTGTTAAGGATACACTCTCCTCCATATTGTTAACAAGGCTACAGCAGTACAATGCAGCCTACAGCATATATAACAAAACTTTCGTCAGCACTACCGGACACTAAAAACTGTTTTCCCAATTATCTACATGGCATATTTTTCAAAACTGAATGAGAATCACATGACAACAAGTTGCCATATACCTTGTAAGTGTGAAAAAGCACCAATTTCAAACATTAGCAGCAGTCTAAATCCAAAATTCAGGTGTTATGGTCTAATCCAAATGTGCACTGAAAGTGAAGACTGAAACTGAAGTTTCACTGAAAGTGAAAATGAAGTACTCATTTCAGTGAGTTTTAGAGCATGATTTGAGCTACTAAATTAAGAACTAGGTAGAGATTATTGTACCTGATCCAGCATCTGCTATTTCAGGCTTACTAGGTGACACAGGGCTTGAAAGAACAGGCTGAATACCACTGAAAGCTATAAAAAAACAGGTCACAGTATCTATAATTATTAATTCTACACATAGTCTTTTGGTTTTATAAGAACAAACAAAAAATGTTACAGGTTATAACACACCTAACTGGCAATGCAGAGGTCCACCCACAATAAGCATGCCTTACCTTGACAATGGAGCAGTGCTGGTTTAGAGTGGGAGTTAAAGCTAGTGGTTAAAATGACAACTAAAACTAAAGCATCAGCCAAACAGAGCTAATACTACTTTAGATAGCATGGTCCACGTAGTTTAAAGCAACCCAGAAAATATAAAGATAAAAGAACTTCTAACACCATGGTTATAAGCTTAAAGTACTCCAAAAAAGGCAGAAAAAATATAATCTACTAATCTAAAAAACACTGCAATTATATTTCTGTAAAAAGACTGTCTTAATTCTTTTCAGTGCTTTGTTTTCCGTCAAGATTTTGTTAGTGAATTTTAATGTCATATAATCTGTGTACATATATACACTTATAAAACAAGGGTAAAATAAAGTAAAAAAAAAATAAATCACTGAACACTAAGAAATAGTAAGAAAGTAGCTCACTATGCTGGTATAGAGTATATAAATGGAAGTATCCATCTGAGAGGACAACAATTAAGCTTGAAAGAAAAAAACCAAATAATTTTAAGAGTCTTATTAAGCTTTAGACATCATCATTATTATTATTATTATTAAATCAAGATTATTTCATTTAAGCATATCTCAAAGTAGTCCTAGTAGCTTTATGAGAGGCAAATGTAAGATCAGAAACACTATGAGGTGAGTTTCTCAGCAGTAAGCACAAGCTGTCATGTAAAAAAGGGTATTTTGTCTGTCTACACTGATGATCATGACTCAAGCAGAAGACAAGTATGGCAGATGACCAACACATCTGGGATGCAGAGGATTTCCAAAATTGCTATCAAAACACCAAAAGTGCTTTAACTGAAAAGCTCATGCATTACTATTACCCATAGCTGTTGTTAACGCATGAGGTGTTCTGGAAAGCGGAGGCATAGATTTTTCCAGGTCAGTTGAACTTGTAACTGCAGAAAAACGTAAATAACTAAAGTAAGAGATAGACTCATATTGGTGCAGGAAAAAAAAAAAGGGGGGGGGAATCTGAAAAAGTAAGATTGCTTTACATTGTTTTGCAAGATGCCAAGACTACTATAACACAGTTTCACAAGATTTCCAAATTGAAAAGAAATGAACAAAACCTCCAAGTTTTGAAAAAGTCACGCACACCTAACAAGACACAGCCTGACAGAAACTGCAGACTTATCAACAGGAGTCAATTGATCTGTGCACAGGCAACATCAAAAAACCCTGTGCTTTTGACTTCACCTGCACCTGTAGAAAGAGACCTACATACTTAACATATATGCTAATATGAATTTCTACAAGCAGGTATTTCCACACTTTGCTTGTTTCAGTTTAACAGATGCCAGTATTCTGAGCTATAGGTTTTAATATACTACACATCATGTAATTTGTCACTTAAATTAAATTGTGATATTTTATATAATTGATGTAACATAAATTAACACAAATTTTGTGACATACTGAAGAGCCAGAAGGTGAGGCAGAAAATTCAAAACACTACTGTTGAAATATTGACCATCAAGTTTAGGATAATTCAGGATAATTAGGATAGTATATCTTTGCTATGACAACAAATTTAATCTTGGATAGCTATGACCTCAGTAAGAAAAGTTCCAAGGTGAAGTAATAATGTAACTTGAAAAAAATGCTTAGTAATAGAGAAAACTGAAATAATGCATATAGTATGACTAACAAAAAAAATCACCGAGGGTAAAATGCCCCAATCAAGAATATATCTTCATAAATGATAACGACTCCATGTAGCTAGTGGTCCTTATATCCTACAGATTAAAATCACCCAAACCAGTATTGGTTCCTGTGGTTTTTTGATTCAATCCTATGCCACAGTATATCATTGTGTAGTTATAGAGCCTAACTACCAAACACTGCAGACAAAATTCCATTTCAGACAACACGAAGCAATCAGAGCAAGCAGCCTGTAACTGTAACATCCTTGATGCAAAACCAAATCCAAAGCTATGGAAGTATCATAAACACAATTTACCAGTCTCTATTTTTGATATTTCTGCAGATGCAGATGTTTGGGACAGGAAAGTAATATGATGAGAGTCCACTGAAGCTGGAAAACAAAACAAAACAAAAAATTCATTTTGGCATCTTCTGAACCTATAGACTGAACTGGTTTCAACCCATTACTAAGGAACTAGGGACTTCAGACAGGAAAAAAATCTCAAATGCACATGGAATGGATTTTCTAATGTGAATGTGTGAAGATGCACTGGTGATGCAAATGATGAAGAAGCTGTTGCAAGAAATACGAAGAAATATTCAAAGACATCAGACAATATGATGAAAAAATAATAAAAAAGAAGACAAACATTAACTAAAAAAAGAAGTGAAAGGCAAAAGAAAGACTTGCTTATGCCTTGCAGAACAGGATGTGACATACAGAAAATCAGATTGAAAACACTGTTTAAAAAAGAGGTAACAGAGCAGACTAATTTTCTTGTGAAAGAGGAGGTAGAACGATCTTAAAAGGATTAATAAAGGCAAGAATTGCAGCATCATTGGAAAACAACCTGAAGTACATAACACTCAGAATACAAAGCAAGATTTCTCCAGTGCCACAAAAACACACTTAAGAATCAGTTTCCACTGTTTAGACTGAAACACCAAGAAACATCTGGGAAACTACGACTGAACTGCATCTCAAAGGGAAGGATATGTTAATATGGTTCATTACACTTTTAACTTGCTGATTGAACTGCATCTCAAAGGGAAGGATATCTTAATATGGTTCATTACACTTTTAACTTG